>NC_063054.1:4334581-4552081 GCF_018812025.1 Megalobrama amblycephala
TTGTCGAAACAGACGCTGGGTCCGGGGCACAGTCTCCTCTTGTGCTCGATAAACACTAGAATATCTCCCAGGGGGAAGTTGGTTTGACATTGACCGCAGGTCAGCAGGTCACTCTCTCCGGCTCCGCCCACAGGGCTGGCTATGGAGCCCTCCGATGGGCACTGTTCCACCCCTGCGTCATGATCTGGCCCAGCTGAGGCGTGAAAGACGAGGGGAAAAATATCAGTCAGTGCACGACTCTTTTTAGGCACATTATGTTTGATAATAATAATAAATGGCTTATAATAATCAATTTTGAGATCTAACAGATCAATTTGATAGTTGCAAACAACTGAATAGATAAAAGTCTGGCAATGTGTTTCTGACTGTTTGTATTAATTTAAATATTGTTTTCTTTGGCTATTTCTCTTTTTTCATTTATATATATATATATATATATCATTGATCATAAGGGTCTAAGTTAACGTTTTGCTCATCTGAAACTTACAGGATTGAAATCAAGTTTTACATTTAGTCCTCAAGTCAATACCAAATATATTTGTCTATTCACCAATGGCTGTAATTTGTGATTTGCAAAATTTGCAGCTAGCTACAGTACATGTGTGACTAATTAACAACAGTGTGAACAACATTCCATGTTTGGCAAGTGCAGGTGAACAATTTGATTTACAAAAGATATCAGAAGTTCCCCAACTGTAACCACATTCAAGACCGGACTGAAAACATCTGTTTGCATTCTCAAATTAACCACTGTGCTGACATTTTTACTGATTTTACTGATCTTGAGTTGAATCTTCAAACTGTCATTTTGGCTCCAAAAAACACCTTAAAAAGTAAAGTGCATACATATCAAGCATATATTGCAAGTCTTCAGAAATCATTTCATATAGCTTTTGTGGGATACTTATAACAGTTTTTAAACATGTATTTAAGGTATTCACTGAAATTCTTGTTCTCCATATTTGATGGAAGGAAGAATTTAAGTAAATTACAACTTAAATTGCTGTCTGTTAGTCACAAAAAGCTGTCAAATGAATTCAGAAGACCACTTTGACTACTTTTATGCTGCTTTTTTTGTCATTTATGGAGGTTGACAGTGAATTGTTATTTTATGGAAATGAGCTGCATGAAGATTCTTCAAAAATACTCCTTTTGTTTTCTATGGAGTAAAAAAAGGCATCTAAGTTTGGAGTGAATTTTGCATAAACTTCCTTTAAATATTTTAAAACTTGTATATGTATTTTATATATCCCTTTATAGTTCTTGTTTCTTTATTATGACTGTGTAAAGCATTATGAATTAACATTGCGTTCTATATAAAATGTGCAATACTTTAAATACATACGACTTGCTTTCGTCTGACTTTAAAATAGTTGGTTTAACTAAAGTACCTGTCAGGTTTCTAAATGACAAATTGTTATTGGTGTGTCTGTGACTTTTGCTCTTCAGTTATTGTGAGCTGCAAATCTGTTTTTCTGTCTGGCTATCAAACTGGTCCAGACATGATTAACTTGCCTGCTGGGGAATTGCATGTACTGTAGACTATACACACAGTAGACGACAAATGAGTTCTTTTAAACGACTTCATGGACCAAAATTTTCCACACACATTTGCAAGCTATCCTCACAAATCACTGTGAGCAACTGAGAGCAACTGGATAGAATCTGTTAATGAAAAAATATCTCAATCTACAGTATTAGCACTAGTCACAAGCAAAAACTGTCTCTCAAATATTTTCAAAGTCAAGTCCTAAGATCTCAAAACTATCTTTCTTTGTGGAACTGATGTGTCAATATGGTCCTCTGTGTCTGATTCTGTCCTCAAAAAGCAAAATTCACAGCTCACACGGCATAGACAAAACACCTGTGAGTTGCACAGTAAGACGAGTGGAGGGTGTGTGTGTGTGTGTATGTGGCAGGTAGTACAGTTGCAGTCATGCAGTGGTATCTGTGTTTCCGGTCTACTTTTCTGCATGCTGGACGGATGTTGGAGAGGTGCACATGCACCATACAGGTATATCGCAGCAGACAAACTAGCGCTCGCAAAAGCCGCAAAACAGCCTCAAAATACGTTCTCAGGCATGGGTCGCCTCGCGTCACAGGTGCACGTTGGGAACAGTGGTTAAGGAGCCTATAACAAACAGCCGTTTCCGTATGTGATAACCAGCTACATTATCATTTTAGTACCCTTGCGAAATTCCCTGTTTGGCATCTCAACACCAAAATTATTATCAATGACGAAAGAGTCAACTATTTGCTGTGAAATGGATCTGACTCAACGCATAAAACCACAATGAGATACAAAACAGATTCACAGAGAGCATAAATACAGGAAGAAAAAAACAGCAGCAGTATGAGATCCGATAGCAAATCAACTCCAGTCTCTGCCTGAGGGACAAACACACTCTTGAACAGACACTGGTTGGCTGTAGGAGCCCTGGGAAGAGCAACAGTAACTTAACTCCTGTCGAATTTTTGACTCAGCACAGTGACCCACAATCCCTTGGGGCATTTAGTGACAAATTGAAATTTAGAGTTCTTTTGAAACAATATTCTTGATCTGTATTGAATTTAGAACCTCTGCCTTCATAGTTCAGGGTTTCCCATGGGAACTGCAGGGGTTTGTGAGTTGAAAAGCTAATAATTAAATTGAATGTAAAATTAAAAAAAAAAAAAAAAATTGGGGCTCTACAATTAATTGAGGTAAAACTGTAACACTTTATTTTACAGTGACCTTGTTACTCATGTTACGGTAACACTTTATTTTAAAGTGTCATTGTTACACGCTACATGTAATTACTGTAGTAATAACTAGAAATTATGCAAAATTACATGCAATTATCCCTAAACCAAACCCTTGCACTAACCCTAAACCTATAGTAAGTACATGCAGTTAATACTCAGTGCTACGCTGTAATACTGACACCTAAAAATAAAGTGTAACCTATGTTACGTTACACCTATGAATTGTGTATAACTACATGCAACTAACTCTAAACCAAACCTAATCACCTATACTAAGTACATGTAGTTACTTAATATCACTCAGTACTTAAATGTATAATTACATTGTAACAATGACACCTTAAAATAAAGAGTTACCTAAAACTGAAATCGCAATATAACATATTAGTACATGTTGATCATTGTTTTCCAGTTTATCTCTGTAAAGCTGCTTTGAAACGATCATAATGTATAAAGCGCTATATTAATAGACTTGAAATATACTTTTAGATATAGTTTTCATATGAGATGAAATGTCATATCACTTTCAAACTTCTGTCCAAGTCGTGCAGCCTTATATATAAAGAAACTAAAAATGAAAACAATCATAAAAATAAAACACTTTACTAAAAAAGATGAGATTTTTATCTGTTTACTTGCATGTCATGTGACCAGCATCAGAAAACCGTGAACATGTGAATGTGTCGTTAAATTATTGAAACGATAAATATTTTACCTCTGAAGGGTTAAAGCTGACAAGAAAGTTTAGGAACCCCTGACATGGTTGACTAAAGTGGGATTCGGCAGCATGTGATATCTAAACGGATATTAACAGACATCACAAGAGCAGCACCGGGCCACTACCACACGCTCGGCTGTCTGCAGCTCTCGCTGGCTGACAAGAGCAGAGCAGAGCAGAGCAGAGCAGAGCAGTGGAGTAATGCCAAGGAGGAGAACACAAACATCGTGGACTTGGAATGCATCCAATGCCACGGAATTGTGCGCAGAGGGTGTGCTGGGAGGCAGCCGCGCTGTCCTAAACAGGCCAGACACGAGCAGTGGACACAACAGAAGAAGGTGGTTGTGGGAGCCACAGGTGTACAGCAGATGATGTGTGTGTTGTGATATTCAATCAGAAGCTTAAACATAAACCTTTAAAGAACGTAAAGCCTGTAAACAGGCTGATATATCGTCAATTACATCATATATCATCAGCTTAAGTTTTTTTGTATTAATAATAATACTGTGAATTTACAGGTATTTGCTCCAAAATGTCCATATTTAAAATCTTAGATATGCAATCTCATTCAAATTAGGAAATCAACATAAAATTTTAAAACAAAGAAACATTGATATATAATGAGTAAGATTTATTTAAGATTCTTCACTAAGGCACTAATCAAAAAAGCTCTGACACTGACCATGTGAACTCTTTTGAACAAATAGTCAGATTTGATTTGCACTGAAGTGTTAGATGATCTTTGAAACATTCTCTAATAATCCTGGAGAAAATAATCATCAGGTTTTGCACAAATTGAGCATCTCATGCAGATCAAGTGCTTCTGTTATTAAAGCAAAAGGGGGACATACTAAATAAATGTTCAGAAATCCATGCATTTTTTGAACCATTTTTTCACTCAAACTGTTATACGATAATATAATGTACAACTAAAAAAAGAATAATTAAAAAATGCAGTCGTCTCAGACTTTTGAATCCCACTTTATGTAAAAAGAGAAACAGAAACAAAAGTACATACATACTAAGTGTGCAATGAAACCTTCTAAAAAGAAATAGTGAATAACTAGAATTTCTAGTTGTCTTATTAAAAAGCATTTTAATAATACTGTAGTAATTAGAGTAATTAATAATAAAAGAATATTTGTGATGGGAGCAAAGATAAACATTTAATAACTGGTCACTAAAAAAATCAACAATTTGAATAATTCTATATAATGAATAATTCGAGGTCGAATCTATGATGGTTATGGCCCTGAATTAAAGTAATAATAATTAAAGAAACACACAGCGGATGACAGGCAGCACTGAGCGCATTCAGCACAAAGTCTGTGAGTGATATTTGCGGAACTGTTAACGTCTTCAGCATGTGTGAAAAGATTTTGCCTAATTGTGATTTCTGAGCTCACCAGGTGCAATTACAAAAAAATTATCCATATGCAGACGTGCTTGATAATGCCTGATTCTTATCTTCATTTAAGGCCTATAGACTCTCAACTGCTTCTGGACGTGTGCCAAACAAACACGCACAATTCTGAAATGCACGTGCGCGCCGTAATTTCACATAAAGCTGCATATTTGAAAGCAGAACCACAAACATTGTTTTAAAAAGTTAGTGGAGGCAAGGACATGAAATGTTTAGGAGCAATGAGCACAGTGGGCACAGCATCTATATTACTGCTCCCCAGGGTGAAGTCTATACTGCAATAAATTGAATTAATTACCTTTAGCGTAAGATAAGAGATTTATACTGAGCCTGTTGTGGGAATGATACACTTGGGAGGAGAGATAGCAATTTAGGGTATTAACCATTATAAATACAGTTATCACGTTTCCTGAAGGCAGTAATCAGATTCTCAAAGAAAACACACACACAAACATACACCCTCTCGATCACTTTCCCTCTCATAAGGACTTACAGCACCCCCTATCAGCTTCAGCAGTGCACAGTGAAGCTGTGCAAAACAGCAAATACGACACTCGTAAAATAAACCGAAATACTGCGCAGTGGAACAGAGACTCGCCTATAATATTTGCCAAGTCAGGTCAGACGAGTCCGATCAGCAGGAAACCACACGTCCATCAAACAGCTCTCGGCTCACACGGTCTGTGAAATAAGTTCTCTTGAAGGCTGTGCTAACACATATAAAGAGGGTGGACATCACCATAAAATCACTCCTAAAAAAAAGTGTGCCAGTTGTAAAAGGCTGATGTGACCCTTTCTACTCTCAGAAATCAAAGGCACAGTGGTCCAGCGGTTCATGCCTTGCGTTTCATTAGCATGATGACCAGCGGCCACTAAAAGATCATGGAAAAAAAATCATGTGAACATTCAAAGCAAGAATCGTTTTACATTTTAAGAGCCAGTAAGGGCCCTAATGGACGGCCCCCACCCACAGTTTACGTTTAAAGCGACCCATCCAAAAATCTGAGACAAACAGCTCATGTAATGAATCATACATGTTCACACAATTTACATGCTTCTTATGAAGAAAAGGTAATGAGTTTCACTGAGGCGGTGTTGCGGAAATCTAAATACGAGCGGTTTCGTCTCGAAGACTTCCTTAAGAACCCATATTTGCGTCTACAAGAGCCCTGCCATTTTAGGTCGCGGCTTGAGACGTCTTTTTTAATGCGTACACCTGTACGCGTACATGCGGGTGGAGAGTGCACCCCGCGTTTACTTCAAGACGTGAAGTATGTTGATATTCCTGTTCCTTGGTTTTCTCTTTGAGTGTGATCTATAGGTCTTGTCGCTCTGGGCGGAATCTCTCTATTGTGCAACCTCCAGCTAACTGACATGTTTTGTGCCAAGAGCATTGACATAGCCAAATGAGGGCACTTTGGTTTTCCCCTGCAGACAGACACCCCAGAAAGAGCAAGATCTCGCCCGTGAAAGCTGGAATGGAGGGTGGCGTGCAAACCTGAGCGGAGTCCACTTTAAAAAGTATCGGTTTACGCTCTGCACACATGCGATAGAGTGTATAGAGCACACAATGTAAACTGCGCATTTGCCAACCGACACACACTACCGCCAGACTAATTATGTTTGAACTAAACACGTATTTGAGACACAGTATAATTATTCTGCTCAACACATTTGCACACTGAAACATACACTGGATGGGTTTTGCTGTACAAACATACTTATTTAAGCGAGCACAAATGTACACGACGTTTTAGTGTTTATTGTTAATCACTACAACTGGAAATAAACCAAAAACAATAACTCTGAGGGGAAAAAAGTGAACTATCTGCTAAATAAACCACATCAGGTGAAATGAACTAGCAGACTAGCAGTGGTTTGAATTTAAAGGCCACCGGCTCTCCATAAGCCCACCCACTCCTTTAACACATTTTTCTCATCTCCCGTCTTCACGTTTTCTAAAATGACAACATCAGCATCATTAAGAGTGTAATATTTGACGTGTAAAGACCATCTACTCACTACTGAATCAGATATTTTCAGGAAGGCACGCCTTCGCACTGTACCCACTTTCTCAGTTAAACCAGAAATACCAAAATGAATAACAAGGCATAAAAATGTCAAGTTACACTAAAAAACAACAACAAAAAAACAAACAATAATTTATACTAGGAATTATTTGCTAAATGCATCTTGAGGTCAGTCAATAAAATGTACGAAAAAAAAGATTCAAAAATACAGCTGGAGTACGGGATAATTCATATCAGTGACATGCAAAGTATTATTAATGGGGGAAAAAAAAAAAAAAACTTTCCTGGTCTTTTATTAGTGGCTACATAAACGCCTATGAACATTTTGTGAAAATTATATCACTGAGCTGTTAAGATTAGGTTTTAAAGTTTTTTATTATTATTATTATTTATAACACTTTGCATTATGCAATTCTGAATAGTTTACACTTCAGCTAATTTATGCTTCTTTTTATTGTGCAAAATAAAAAAGCTTTTAGAGGAATAAAAAACTAGAGCAAAGGAAACTTAAAAGGATTTAGAGTACTTGGTGCTTTTACATAAAGTTTTACTAGTGGAAATAGTGTGTAAAGCATCTTTGATAAAAGGTTAAATTAAGGATGAACATAAGGAGTGTGTTGTTTTTGAATGATCAGCACCAAAGTCCAAGTATGTGATCCCTGACATTGTAAAAGAGATTCTAATAAAAATACACAACAAATTAAAAACGTATAAGCACTTTGTTTTTAGATGTAAATGAACACCAGATGATTTAGCAAAGTTTGGGCCTTTTAAATAAACTACATAAAGTAAACTTGATAAGCCATGTATGCTGTATGTGTGTGTGAGTGTGTGTGTGTGTGTGTGTGTGTGTGTTCAAAGCAGATGAGCATGTGGGTCTCTCATTATTTTGAATGAAACTGTTTGCTATGAATTACGTTTAGTACATTCATTCTTCAAATCATTTATTCACAGTAAAAGAGAAATCACTAGTAAGATCATAGTGATTGACTTACATAAACAATAAAAACTAACAGGCCCCAACTGCTGGTTACAGATTATAGATAAATTGAAATGTATTAATAGTATAGTGCACAAAATTACATGTGCCTTTTAGTTAGGACAGTGAACATAATTACATTTGGCAAAAATATAACTTATATATGGTTTATGAGCTGATAATGCACGTGTAACACTGGCAGTGCTACATTAAAAAACCAAATCATGTTTACTTACAGATATCAGTCTGACTAACAAATAATAATAGTTGTTTTTGTTAGATACACCTTCTGCGAAAGAAAGAAAGAAAGAAAGAAAGAAAGAAAGAAAGAAAGAAAGAAAGAAAGAAAGAAAGAAAGAAAGAAAGAAAGAAAGAAAGTTTTCATATTGATGAGAGTATGTCAGTCAGTGTGACAGAGGTGGCAGGGGTCTAGTACTCACTCGGTAGGTTCTCCCTCTGTGTGAGGGACAGATGCTGTGGGTTGCCTTGCTTCCGTCGGGACATCGCCCCGCATTTACAGCAGCATCTCACGGACACTCGGACTAATGTGCGCGCTCCAGAAGCTCTCCAAACTTTCCTCCACAGTCCAGGTATTGTTCCACTGCGCTCGCGGGCTATTCTAGTCGTTATCGCGGCACAAACTAACACTTGTACTCTCTGAACAGACTAAATTGTGCTCGACTTTTGTGAAGCAGTGACTAAGTGCCACTTAACCTGAGACAGCGATGCGAGAAAATCACTCCGACTCGCAGCAGCTCATTTAACCTCTGACAACATCGATTCCAAAACACTGTCTTTAAATTCAGGTATTCTTTCTTTAAAAAGTCCTAAAACAGTTGTTGTCCAGTTATAATGGAAATCCAAGATCCGTGGACGGCGGGTTCGCCAGGTGAGCGAAGTCTTTGGCACAGTCCTCCATGTGCGCTTGGCATCAGAGCGCAGAATGGCTCAACCTCTGAAGACAACACCTCCTCTCCAGATCAATCAGGACCCGAGCAATTACGTCTCGCATTCACGCTCCTCTCAGGGAGGACCCAGCGCCTGTGTGTGTGTGTGTGTGTGTGTGTGTGTGTGTGTGTCTGTGTGTGTGTGTGGTAGGGGTTGCCTCTGAAGAATGGAATGGGATTCAAGTTCAAGTACGGACGTGATGTGACGTGTGGCGCTGGGGGCGACTAGTGGCGGCAGTCTGGGTACAGAGGGGTCTCCTTGCCCACAAGCATTGAAAAAAAAAAAAATACTACAAAACTTACAGGCAACTCTGGCTGCAAGAAATTCACCGACAATACGATGACAACGTTTTAGACACTAAACGGGATGGCATGTGCTCGTTTATGTTAGGCTACAATTCAAAACCGTAGGCCTATATTTCATTAAATTAAATGATATACCAACATATTTAACTAAAATATACTGATATAACCACCGTAAACAGAAGAGCACATGCTGAATTAAACGTTCAAAGAGCTACAAACACAAAACACCATCAGGGTAACGCATATTACGCTTATAAAATAATGCAATATAAACACTGCATAATAACACAATATACATAAAACACAACACTCCAATAAAAGTGATGCGTCACGCAGGTTATGTTTTTACGTTTTAATGTAATGTATTTAGTTTTTATGTTTTAATGAGATGAGAACATGTATTGTATTGTTATCTAAAAATGATTTTACCCTTAAATATTTATAATTTATTATTATTCACAAAACTTTTTAAATGTATTTTACAGTAAAAAATAAATATTGTCCGGTTTAATCGAATGTAGGCCTATAATGTTCGCCGTGTAATATTTTTACTGTAGCGTTTTACATTTTTTTCCCGTTAATTGTCTAAAATTTTTAAGTACAATCAACATGGCTAAGTCATTTCAACTTAAATTAGCCTAAGTCATTTCAACTTAAATTAGCCTATATGAAACTGACTTAAAAATATTAGTTGAATCTTTATTTATTTATTTATTTATTTATTTATTTTTTTTTTAATTGATGAGTTAAATTAATGTAGAAACGTATGTTGTTTTTTACAGTTAATAATATTTTTACATTTTTGTGACTTGGTATTATCCATCACTGTTACTGTAAAAACAAATTAACAAAAGTTTGAAGGCGTTTTACAATGTTGCGAGAAGATATAGCCTACTGTAGGCCTATTTATTAGCCTTTTATAATTTACTGGGGGGGAAAAAACATCATTGTAGTGAAACAATAGAAACTAGTGCTGTATTTTACAAATACATATAAGAAAAAAAAAAAATATTGTGTCCTGTGCTGCCTTTTGCATTTATTAATTTACAAAACAATATATTATAGGCTAAGCCAATCTGTAGCCTATTGCAGATCCCATCAGATTTAAGGTAGCTACATAATTTTGTGTGCTATAAGCCCCCTGCACATGTTTGTCCTGTTTCATTTAAGTCAATAGCGACACCTGATGGTCTTCATTGGACCTGAAGAGACTTCATTTGAGACAAGGGGTTAGTACAGGTTTATCTGCTTCAGATTTGCACATATAAAGTGCGGCTATTGGCTATCCCTGTTTAAAAAAAAACAGCATATGCTGGTTAGGTATGTTTTGAAGCATGGAAGCTGGTTTGAGCTTGTTTAAGCTGGTCAAGTGCTGGTCCTAAGCTGGACCTGAATCACAGGGAATCTAAGACTGAAGACATTGTGAATCATAACAACAATTTTAGGTATAAAGAAACTTAAAATCTTAAAACTAGGCTATCCTAAAAATTAAAATGTCCCTGATTTAAAAAAAAAAGTTAAGCACAATTAACAGGCATCTTGCCTTCTTCTCTTATAAAGCAGATAAGCAATGATAAATGGCATATCACTTCACACTGAAGCAATAACTTCCATACAATGTACAGTCCATGTACTCAAGCTGCAGGGCAAAGTCAGATTCATCAATAAAACATGATTTTCCATAAAGGGTTACCGTTTTTGCCTCTGGGAGAGGAACACTATTATACGATGCCGACACGCAAAACACTGGAGAAAAAAAAACAAAAAACATTCATGCTGGTAGTTTGGCCATGTCTTAACATTGACTTGCCTATATGTAGACTAGACTGCATTTTTGTGCATCATAGATGCGTTCTCAAATGACCTGAAAAAAATATGATGTAAAAATAACTAGCAAATAACTGTCATTTATACACAAGCAGACTCTACAAAAGGCCTATGTGATCTAATTATATCTAAATGAATATGTTGATTTTACGAGGATATATAAAGTATTCAAAAAAAGACTAATCTAATTAAAACGTTATCAAATAATTAATTTGTTTAAATTATTTGCCTTACTGTAAACTCTGCTTATAAGCTTAAACGAAACATCTGATAATATTGTTCTAAATCTGTAAACTTCACCAATAGGCAAGCAAAATGTTGATGATCTTACATAGATTATTGTTCTTGAAGTAGTTTGGGACAGAAAACAGAGGATCTGAGCGGTGAATTCACGGTCAATTACGCCCTCTAGTGGATTCATCTGCACAGTTTCATCTTCACGCACACTCTGGGTTTTTGTGATTTATCCATAGACAGATTTTTTTTTTTTTAATACCGTATAAACTTTACATTATATTCCCTAACCCTAACTCTACCCCTAAACATAACCTTTACAGAAATAAAACATAAATTAGTAAGATTTATAAACTGTTTTCCGTACAGGGACGACGGTTTGCCCCCACAACATAAAAAATCAGGTTTTCAGGAATGTAATATGATGTATAAATTAACATTTATCTTTAACAGCAATATGATAGTGAATAGCAGGTTTTAAACGGGCTATATGTAGAATTCAGAAACACTTGTTATTAGCAACACCGGTGGCCGTTAAGTGAACTGCCAGCAACTTACTGCTCGTGCTCGCTCTCGTGCACCTGTAGCCTACGTGCAAAATACTGAACGTCATTCAAGACCCCGATATAGACCTTATGTAGCCCCGCCCCTTTTCAGCGCTGCGCTCGTTGTCTTTTGACTTCCGGCTTGTATTTCCACAGCGATCTTATGTATTTATGAATGAACTGCTCATTTTAAAATCTTCCCGTTCTACTGACATTTGTTAAGACACCCGCTTTAAACATTACAGTGCTCATGATAACTTTTGTTAACTCTATAACACGTAAATCCACTTCACCAGCTAATTATTCTTCAACAGCGATGCCATAGAAATGTACAGGGCTACCGCGAAAACGGAAGTTCAAAGACAATATTCTAAAGATGGCGGCGCGCATGTTTCTCTGGAAAATAAGGTCTATACTGCGGGTGTTTATTTTCGTTCTTTGCTTATAAGTAAAAGGAAGTTAGAAATACCTTCGCAGTGATATAACGTTAGGCCTACTCTTACCGAACATCGAATCATGATTCAGATCGCGTGTCAAACTGCCAACGGCTGAAATCACGTGACTTTGGCGCTCCGAACAGCAGATTCGATACACTGATTCATTGAAGCAGTGTTTTGAAATCGGCCATCACTTTTTAAGTCCTTATTTTGTTTTGTTTTTTGGCGCACCAAAAATATTCACTTTATAATATTAATATTGAACCACTGTACTCACATGAACTGATTTAAATATGTTTTTAGTACATTAATGGATCTTGAATGAGGAAATGTCATTGCTGGCTATGGAGGTCTCACTGAGCCATCGGATTTCAACAAAAATATCTTAATTTGTGTTCTGAAGATTAACGAAGGTCTTACGGGTGTGGAACGCCATGAGGGTAAGTAATAAATGACAGAATTTTATGAATTTCTTTCTTCTGCTGAAAAAAAAAAAAAAAAAAGTGAAAAAAAGTTTTTGAAGAACATGGTTAACCAAACAATTGAGGGGCCCCATTGACTTCCATAGTATGGAAACAAAATATCAGTATTTTAACAATTTCCAGCAGAGTTCATTTTCATGATGTGACCAAATACATTTATTATATTTTGTGACAATGGAGTGGCTGCACAGCTGTGTTGATGGGAGAGGTATGAACCAGAGGCCTATTGCATGAAGCTGGTTTCAGAAGCTACCCAGGTAAGTTTGAGATTATTTTGAGCAAAATCTGTTTTTTCAGGTTCAAGGAGGTTTATTGATTTTTAGCGGTGTGTATTGCCACGGATTTATTCTGGGTTGGAGCAAACCAAAACTGGACCAAAGTGTGAAATATGTAACAAATGTGTGATACTAATAAAGCCACTCCCCCTGTATCTATCACTCTAAATTAAAGCACTTTACAGTAAACTAATTTTACAAATAGCCCATCTTTTGCTGCTGATTATGTAATATATTTACATTATATGAATTATAAATACTTTAATTCATATAGTATATTCATATAGTTAATATATGAATTGAAAGTTAATATTACACTTTGCATTTAAATAAATATAAATGTATACGCTAAATGTAAATACATGCTTTTTCTTTTGAGCTCTCTGTGAACCTATAGAAATGATTTCAATTCAAGTGATTCACTTGCATTGATAAAGTCTGATCTTTCCACAGCCTTCTCAAACTTTCGCTGCAGCAACTGTTTATTCCTGACTTGTATTTATTTTCAATTTCCTGAACTGTTTTAATTCCTGAACAGAGAAGTGAATTGTGCTGCTCTCTTGTGAGAAGTGAATCAAACTGATGCTCTCATGTTCCTTGTGATTGGCTCTTTGCTGCACGTGACACTTTCAGGTGCACACGCTTAATCACAAACTCTGGCTCAAACCCTAAGTTGACAGAGAATGTTTATATATTGTGCGTTGTAAACCACTAGACCTGGGGCCTGTACCATGAAGCTGGATTAGCTGGCTAACCAGGTAAGTTTCAGATTAGTTTGTGCCAATCCTGGGTTTTAGGTACCATGAAAGTGACTTGGCTTTTAGCGGTGTTCATCGCCATAGTAACTTACGCTCCATGGCTAACCTGCTCCGGGGCAGGTTATGTTCTAGGTTAGAGATCTCAAACTGAAATTGGACCAATCAGACGTAAGCTAAGTGACACTGACACACCCAACACAATAAAGTCCATCCCTCAGTTTCTCTTCCTCCAAATTAAATGTCACAATATAGTAAAAACAAATATTTAATGATAAAATTGTCTGGTTTTAATGATAATTACTTAGAATTATTTTATGATTTATATATGATTTGTATAATTATCTATATTTTTATTAATCCATTACATGCACACAAGTTTAGTTTAACAGTTGTTAGTAAGCATTTAGTTTCAATGAATATTAATATATATATAGATCTTATGTAATATAAATAAGTAAATATACTCTTTAAATATGACTACATGTGAACTTGTATATTTGAGTCTCTATTGCTATATATGATCAACTATATAAACTAACTTCACAACTTTCACTTGCACTGATAGAGAAAGATCATTTCTTTTATTTGTCCTCTTTCACAGACAAGTATTTTCCATTAGTGTAAATGCGTTTAAATTCTTCATTTTCAGCAAAAGAGTTTTGAATCACGCTGGCTCTCTCGCGAGAAGTGAATCACAGTTTATCTCTGTTGCAAGGCATGTGATTGGCTGTTTGGCACTGATGTCACAGATTCATGTGCACGCGCTCCACAAACTCAGGATCAAAGCCTGAGTTGACAGAGAAAGTTGATGATCAGCATCATGGTACCAACAAAGCCAGATAGGAGTGGTTTGGTTTTGTCAACTCGAAACTAATCCTATAACCCTGAGTTTGTTCAACTACCATCATGGTACAGGCCCCTGATCTAAACCAGGCTGGATTTGTATCTAGACGTATTCTGACATATTCTCTAGACATATTCTGAAACTCAGAGTTTGTTTAGCTAGCTTCATGTAACAGACCCCTGGTTTATGTAACCATGCCTAGAAATTGTCAGATATCCTTTTTATTTTTTCTGTTGCTTCTCTGTCTAAGATTTTTTTTTCTGGGGTCAGGTTTTATGGTGTCTTCTGAAATCTTCAAGACAAATGACAAGTACACAGACAGTGAGCACATGATATTGAATAAGCTACTTAATAGCCTATCACAATTCAACAGAAACAGGATTCAGGTATCGTTTAAAAGTATATTGGTATCCATTTAAAAGTAATGGTGATGAAAGGTGATATGGTGGAATCAAAGGGCTGACGGTTGAAATCAAGGTCAATTGCCCCCTCTAGTGGATTCATCTGCACAGCTCCATCTTCACCACTCACTGTCAGCAAGACTGCTTGAAGGGTTAGTTCACCCAAAAGTGGAAATTCTGTCATCATTTACTCACCCTCAAGTTGTCCCAAACCTGTATGAATTTCTTTCTGCTGCTCAACACAAAAGGTATTTTGAAGAATATCGTTAACCAAACAGTTGTAGGGTACCTTTGACTTCTAGTAATTTTTTTCCCCAAACTATTGAAGTCAGTGGGGCCCATCAACTGTTTGGTTACCAACATCCTTCAAAATATTTTCTTTTGTATTCAGCACAAAAAAAAAAGAAAGAAATTCAGGGTTTGAGCAACTTGAGGGTGAGTAAATGACAGAATTTTCATTTTTGGGTGAACTCCCTTTAAGAACAGAGGTGCATGAGGTTGAAGAAGGTATACTGTATATCCCTTTACTTCCAAAGGACAGATTTGTCATGGAAGACCTTTTTAGTAGGTTGTGACAAAATATAACACAGCTTTTTATTATAATAAATGTCATGTTTAGAATTGTGGTTATCTAGTGTGAAATAATTTTAATGTTCCCAGCAAGCAATTATCCTCCAACCATCTTTGTTCAGTAATCATGGTAATTTGTTACATTCCATTCCCCCTCAGTCACCCATACGATACTCTCTGCTCCACTTTCTGATAAATAAAATGAAATAGTCAAAGTATAAACTGTTTGCAAAGGAGATATGCAACACTGGTTTTGAACAGTTACCTAAAGAACCTAAAGAACAGATCATGGACATTCACACAATTTATTTATTTTTTAATAAATAGATTGTGCATTGTATCAGAGGACAATTGTGATGTCACTCAATTTACAGCCAGTTACATTTAAAACGATGATTAGGCCCACAAACTACAAGTAAACACAGCAAAATACTGACATTAAAAATAAAGCCAGATATTTACTGTAACAAGGATCCACTGTAGGCAAGTCTTGGAGAACCCATTGTGCAGTTTATTTAACTCAAAAAGTGTAAAAATACAGAACAGACTTCGCACTTAAAAAAAAAAAAAATAAATAAAAAAATATTCTCACTTCAGTTGTGATAAAGTATGCAAACACAGCACAAGCATCACTATGGGAAGCAGAAAATGTCGGACTTCACGTCTCCGTTTTCAGCTCCTCAGCTGAAAGCTGGGACGTGGAGCATGGGCAGACTTGGCAGGCTAGGACACCTCTAGGGCGGCGCTGGCAGTTCAGGGAACCATGGAGGTGCAGGCAGTTCAGGGCCGGCATAACATGAAGAGACTCAGACCTAGCAGGCATGACATGAAGAGACTCAGACTTGGCAGGCATGACATGAAGTCTCTGGCTGGGCAGGCATGATGTGGATAACTCCCGACATGACAGTCGGGACGTGGAAATGCTCTGGGGTGGTGGCCATGACATGAGACCCTGTTACTGGGGGTACTCATGTCACAATTAACTCCATCCTGTTGCTTGGATGGAGTTAACTGTGGGAGGTTTACTGAAGTCCTCAACTTCTACTGTAAGGGTGATCCATCCAGCAGCAGAGCAAAGGCAATGTATTTACTTTGTGTCCAGTGAGGGGTATTGTCAGGCATGAGGCAAAAAAGAAAATCATTTAGAGCAAAATCATTGAAGTCCACCTGGCTGCACAGTTCACAGAATTCCTCCACATAAGCCTCCAGGGGATGATGATCTCCCTGATGTAGACCAGTGGTTCTCAAACCTGTCCTGGGGACCCCTCACCACTGCACATTTTGCATGTTTCCCTCATCTAACACACCTGATTCAACTCATCAACTAATTAGTAGAAACTGCAAGAGTTGAATTGGGTGTGTCTGATGAGGGAGACATACAAAATGTGCAGCGGTAAGGGTCCCCAGGACAGGTTTGAGAACCACTGATGTAGACAAAAGAAAAAAACTGCTGGGTCCATGGTTATTGGTGAAGTATTCTGTAACAAGGATCCACTGTAGGCAAGTCTCGGAGAACATAGTGCAGCTGACTAAATTAGTGATGGGTCGTTCGTGAACGAGCCGGCTCTAAGAGCCGGCTCTTTTACGTGAACGTCGGGAGCCGGCTCACATATCTGAAGAGCCGACTCTATTTTTAAAAATAAAGCCTATAGAAATTCAATCATTATGTAATGAATGATTTTAATTTTATTTAAAACAATAGACTAATAATTCAAAGAACAACACTAAAAAATATAATTATATAAGCCTAGGCGCACACACTAGTGATGGGCATTCCGGCTCTTTCGTGAGCTGGCTCGTTTGAAGAGCCGGCTCGTTTCGTGAGCCGGCTCTTTAAATAATAAACATATTTTGACTATGATAGGTGTGAAAACAGTTCTAATTAAATTATTAAATGAAATCATACCGCAATGTCACAATTTCACAAATTGTTTTCACACCTATCATAGTCCAAGTCATAGTTAAAACATTTATTATTTAAAGGGGCTCTTTTCAGTGAGCTGAGTCAAACGAGCCGGCTACAAAAAGAGCCGGAATGCCCATCACAACTTAAATCAAAATGTGATAAAATACAAAACA
Source organism: Megalobrama amblycephala (assembly GCF_018812025.1). Classification (NCBI taxonomy): domain Eukaryota; kingdom Metazoa; phylum Chordata; class Actinopteri; order Cypriniformes; family Xenocyprididae; genus Megalobrama; species Megalobrama amblycephala. The sequence goes on from NC_063054.1 coordinate 4,352,182, forward strand.
CAGAATTGCCTTGGTATAAACAACATAAAACTCAACAACAGGGTAACAGGGAAATACTTCACAAAGATGAGGCAAACATGAGGGCTTAAATACACAAGGACTAATCACTAGACAAGGGACACCTGTGCACACTTAACCAATGAACCAATGAAAACATAGCACATGAGAACAAGGGAATCACATGACACGATCACATGAGGACATGGGAAACACATGACATCAGGGAGCACATGGCAAACAATAGCAATCATAGCAAAGAAACACGACTAAACTTCAAAATAGAACATGAACATGAAACAAAACCAAAACTAGACGTGACATTTACCATAAACAGTTGTGCTCAGAATTATTGGCACCCTTGGTAAATATGAACAAAGAAGCTTGTAAAAATAAATCTGTATTGTTAATCCTTTTGATCTTTTATTAAGAAAAATCACAAAAATCTAACCTTTCATTGAAGTAAAAGTATTGAAAATGTAGGGAAAATCTCTTTATGAAACAAATGTTTTTCTCCAAAACACGTTGGCCACAATTATTGGCACCCTTTTATTCAATACTTTTGGCAACCTCCTTTTGCCAAGATAACAGCTCATCTATAATGTCTGATGAGTTTGGAGAACACCTGACAAGAGATCAGAGACCATTCCTTGATATAGAATCTCTACAGATCCTTCAGATTCCCAGCTTCATGTTGGTGCTTCTTCTCTTCAGTTCACTCCACTCATTTTCTTCAGGGTTCAGGTCAAGGACTGGGACGACCATGGCAGAAGCTTCATTTTGTGCTCAGTTTTTGTGTTGGTTTTGCTGTTTGTTTTGGATCATTGTCCTGATGGACGATCCAACCACAGCCCATTATAGGATTTCTAGCAGAAGCAGTCAGGTTTTGATCTTTTATCTGTTGATATTTAATAGAATCCATGACACCATGCATCTGAACAAGATGCCCAGGACCTCCAGTGGAAAAATAGGCCCACAACATTAAAGATCCAGCAGTATATTTAACTGTGGGAATGGGTGCATTTTATCTCTATGTGTAGGCCTGCACGATTAAATGTTTGTAAACCGAAATCGCGATTTGAAAGGGTGCGATTTTCAAATCGTAAGAGCTGCGATTATTTCGATGAAGAACTATCAAATATGGTAACAAGCATCTACATAGTTTTTGACAGTTCGCTTCATGCGCATTTTATGTTTGATGCAGAGTTTAACCATTAGGGGGCATTTTAACACTGAACGTGCTGACTGAATGTCAAATAACGCCATTTGGAAAAGATGAACGTGAGCAGCAGTTCAACTTCCCAACAAAGTGTGTCTGCAGAAGAGCAAAGTCCTGCAGACGACTTGGTACCTAAACGAAAAAGCACTGCATATGTTTGGAATTATTTTGAATTTCGACGTTCTGATGTACATCAAAGGCAAGTACTTTGTAAAACCTGCCGTACATCTTTGTTGACCTCGCGAGGCATCACTAACCTGTATCAGCACCTGCAGTGCAGGTATCACAGACAAATCTATGATGAATACATGGCCAAAAGGCCCACCGATGAACACACTTTGTCACAACCACCGCGACTGACATCCAAGAAAACTTCAATTGCTCAAGCGTTAGAAAGTGGCAAACCCTATGACAAATCTTCACGAAGGTACGGCGAAATAACAGACAAGTTACCTGGCTAAAGATATGGTGCCGATTAACGCTGTCACAAAAGATGGTTTCAAGAATCCTAACGCTTGATAAAAGATATCGCATTCCTTCTCGTACGTTCTTTACTCAAGCCATCCAAAACCTTTACAATACATGCAGAAAGAAGGTTGAAGGTCTCAATGTTCATTTCATATGTGAGGATTTTGAATTAAAGAGTCGTTGTTTACAAACGTCGTACTTTCCCACTGAGCATACGGAGAAAACATCGCTTCTGCTTTGAAAGATGCTCTAGCTGGCTGGGGTCTGAACGAAGAAGGCCAGGTGTGCATCACCACAGTGGAAATAAATGGATGGACCAGGCTGCAGTGCTTCAGTCACAGACTCTATCTTGCTATCGGTAAGTGTTCATATATAATATACATTTTATAATTGGGAATTATTCATATACAATACATAATCATATTGTAATAACAATAATAAATAATTTTACAGCATTGGTTGAGCTTTGTTAATAATAGAATTTACTGCATTAACTTATACATGTTTAACATTTCTGTTAGTTTCAAAAAACTGTATTATGAACAAATATGAATAATTAATAAGGAGTAAAATGTGTATATAAATTAAAATGAACTTAAATACTTTAAAAAATGTTGTTCATTGTAGGTTCATTCACATCTTAGATATTAACTAATGCTAACTGAGATAATAGCATTCTAAGCTTTTCTTAATGGTATATTTTCAGAAAACGCAAGCAGTAGGCTTTTGCAAGAAGCCGGTCAGTCAATTCTCCTACAGCTGGAAGAATAGAATGGCATTGACAGCAGCCCAAAAAGAGCTGAATCTGCCTGAGCATTCATTGATTACAGAGTGCCCCACAAGATGGGGAACCAAGGAAAAAATGATTGCAAGGGTTCTGCAGCAATGTAAATCTTTGAATCATGTGCTGTCTGCAGACAAGAAAATAAGGCATCTAACGCTGACATGGCAAGACATAGAGGTGTTAGAATCCATCCACAAAGCTCTGCATCCACTCCAGGAGTATACAGATGTGCTTTCGGGAGAGGATTATGTTAGTGTCTCCTATCTTAAGCCAGTTCTTTACCTTTTGAGGACAAAGACACTCGCTGAAGATCAGGACGATACTAATCTAACAAGGGCAATCAAAGACAGAGTACCTCAAGGAAAAATATGATGACCCATCCACTCAAGAACTTCTGGATGTTACATCATTCTTAGATCCTCGCTTTAAAATGAATTACATCAGTCAAGACAACATCCCAACCATCAAAGAAAGAATGATGACAGAGATGGAAGAAGTTGCATGAAAGGTAAGTAAATGGCACTTATGAGGAAATGTGTTGAGCATTCATTTCCGAACTGAACATGTTAAAACCTTAGTAACTTGCTTGCCCTGTTTTTGAATGTTACAGGAGAAAAGATCACGTGTCTCAGAGTCACAGGATTTAACAGCAGCCCAGTCTGTGAAAGCTAAGTCACTTGGCAGCTATTTCAAGATTTCCTCTGTGTCTCCAGAAGAACCTCCTAATTTTCATCATGTGGTGGAAACAGAGCTAAACAGCTACTTAACTGCACCAGCAATTGATGGAGAAGGGAATCGCCTGACCTGGTGGAAACAGCACCAGGCTAACTTTCCCAGGTTGAGCAGGTTGGCTTCCCAATACCTGTGTGTTCCTGCCACAAGCATACCGTTGGAAAGACTCTTCAGTGCAGCAGGCAATATAGTAACATGTCAATGGTCATGCTTCAAACCAGAGAGAGTGGATATGCTGCTCTTTTTGTCAAAAAAATCTTTAAGCACATTACCCTGAACAATGTGAAAATGTAACACAATATAAATGTGAAGGTTTTCTTGTAGGCCTTTCGGCCTCAGAGTTATTCATGTACTTTGCACTTTAAATGGCAAAAACTTTTGCTGTCATTGTTTCAACCTTAATGTAGGTTATGGTCAGTGTTTTACTGATGTAGAATTGTTTACAGTGTGTTTGGGCTCTTAAAGGGATAGTTCACCCAAAAATGAAAATTTGATGTTTATCTGCTTACCCCCAGCGCATCCAAGATGTAGGTGACATTTTTTCTTCAGTAGAACACAAATGATGATTTTTAACTCCAACCGCTGCCGTCTGTCAGTCAAATAATTGCAGTAGATGGGAACTTCATCTATAAGAGTAAATAAAGCTTAGACAAATCCAAATTAAACCCTGCAGCTCGTGACGACACATTAATGTCCTAACGGAGTTGGACATAGTGGTGTATTAGAGGTAAAAAATGATATAAATACTGTTCGGTTTCTCACACAAACCGATCGTTTCGTGTCTTAGGACATCAATGTGTCGTCACGAGCCGCAGGGTTTAATTTGGATTTGTCTAAGCAAGCTTTATTTACTCTTATAGATGAAGTTCCCATCTACTGCCATTATACGACTGACAGACAGCAGCGGTTGGAGTTAAAAATCATCATTTGTGTTCTACTGAAGAAACAAAGTCACCTACATCTTGGATGCACTGGGGGTAAGCAGATAAACAACAAATTTTCATTTTTGGGTGAACTATCCCTTTAAAAGTTTAAGATTTTATATATAATTGTTAATTTAACTTTAACTTTAATTAAGATACTGTAGTTCTTAATTTGTCATGACAGATGTTTGCATCATGACGACTTTATTAAAAAAAATGGCCACAATGTTTAAGAGGTTTTAAATAAACAGTAGCTAAGTGTAGCATAGTTTGTTGTGCTGTTAAAACCACCACAACAAACCTGTAGCTCTTTTATGAAATCGTAATAAATAGCATTTTAAATCACAAATCGTAATTTTGATAAGAAAAATTAAATTTTTTCTCCAAATCATGCAGCCCTACCTATGTGCACCAAACCCATCTGGTGGGTTTGCTGCCAAAAAGCTCTTTTTTTGTTTTTGTTTCATCTGACCATAGAAGCTGGTCCCGTTTGAAGAGCCAGTCTTGTCTGACAACTGATTTAGCTATTTTCTTACAGCCACTTTCTATTTTGTGATCACCCTGATCATGAACCACATCCTTCTGTTTGGCACCTAAACTCTGGAACAATCTTCCTAGCATTTTTCGGGAAGCAGACACACTCTGTCAGTTTAAATCTAGACTAAAAATGCATCTCTTTAACCTGGCATACACATAGCACGTTATCAATGTTTTCAAATCCGTTAAAGGATTGTTAGGCTGCATAAATTAGGCCAGCCGGAACTGGGAACGCCTCCTATAACACCAGATGTACTCATTACATCAGAAGAAGAATGGCATCTACGCTAATAATTAGTCTCTCGGTTTATCCAGAGTTTTACCATAGTCAGCCAGATCCGGGCCGTATCCAGGTTAGATTGAGGACCTGCGACTAGACACTATGACAACACAGCCCTGAAGTGTCAGCAGAGATTGTGTCAACTAGATCATCCACTGTGAAGGCCTCACTGACAAGACAGCCAGTGGCACAGATTCCAAACAAACCTTCCCATACTGGCATGATGAATACGATCTTCAACTAGATGGAACTGGATTAAATATTTTGACTGTTGCAATCCCAAATGGACTTATGACCTGTAATGCTGCCTGAATCATAATCATGCACTGTTCGCTGTTGGCCAGAGGAGAACTGGCCCCCCAACTGAGCCTTGTTTCTCCCATGTTTTTTTCTCCATTTTATCACCTGTTTGTCACCTGATGTCACCTGTTGGAGTTTGGGTTCCTTGCCGCTGTCGCCTTTGGCTTGCTTAGTTGGGGACACTTTATATTCAACAATGTTGAATATAATGTTGAATTGAATGTTGAACGGTTGTTGAATTTATAAAATATAAGTTAATCATGTAGGAAATACGAAATGCATGTTTCTTATCTAAACATAATTTAATCTTGTACAATTTATTTATTGTTTAAGGATATTCAGTCATTTAAAATTAGTCATGATGAAGCTAAATAAAGTTTCTCCGGAAACTCCACCCCATGGGAATTTGCGCTTTGCGAGGGAAAGCCCGACTGCTGCAAATCGCCATTTTGGATCTGGAGCTCTACATTGTGAAGGTAATTAAAACTTATAACTAAAATGCCATTAAGAGCAGAGAATATCCCATTTGAATGTGTACATTTTCACTCAGGTTAAGTTTTTATGTACTAGTTATGTCGAGCAACATTGTTTTAAAAGCAAATTTAGTGCCGTTTATGTAAGCTAACGTTAACACTAACTTTAGCCATGGTTGATTCATTTATATGAACATTGTTCAAAATGCGTGCAATATTTTTCTGTGTGTGTTGACAAACTAGTTTACTAAAACTTGCGTACGTATGAGAGACCAATGTTAACTGGTGGCGTCAACAATTAACTTTACAAACTAACGCAGGTGGAGGAGGGGATCTAACGGAACGCGCCACTTAATTCAAATGGGACAGGCTGTATCTTTGACACTGAACACAAAAATAATATCGATCTGTACTGTTGACTGTTTTTAGTCACTTTTACTATTGAAAAACTTAAAGCCAGTGCAAGATTTGTGTATAAATGTGTGTGTGTGTGTGTGTGTGTGTATTTTATTTTTTTGTAAAAGTAACATTTAATATGGTTGCTGTTTAGATATCTGGTGTGCCTCCTGTCAAGACAACTCACCTTATTCATTCTTTTGGTGAGTATTATTCAATTCTTTTAACTTTTTTTTTATTTTAAGTGGTTGCTTACATGTGTATGTCTCTGATGACTGCTTGGAATGATATAACAGTTACATCTTCATATCATTTGGTGAGAATAGTCCAAAAGTCTTAATTATACTGATTGTTAATTGTTTTAAAATTGATGCATAATTTTGATATTTTGGGTCATTCCCAATATTTGAGATGGCCTTCCAAATTTTTCAGTTGTAACAATCACTCTATTTTGTTTTGGACAAAGCCCTTCTTTTAATATCTCTCTTGTAAATATATACTTTTCTTAATTGACAGGTGATCAACCTTCAAAATTAGGATGCCCTTGGTCATCTGAATGACAAATATAAGATTTCTTTAAAAAATACCAAATTTGAAACAACCCCAGTGAAAAAAAGGACAAAAATACTGCTCATATATGTGAAATCTATTACATAGTTCTAATTAAAACTGTGATGATTATGTCTGTAACAGGGTTGACAAAAATATCAAAACATGAGGAAGAAAAGTAGTAATAAAATAAAAAAAAATGATATAGCCTGAGATGGCACAATACAATTTCTTGTCATTTCATAAATATATATTTTTTTTAATTAAACTCATTTTATATTTTCATTTTTCAAAGTTGAAAAGGCACTGATTTCATGAAATGGCCCTTTTACAGATATCTGATATTTCTCCTGACAAGTGCAATTATTGACATCCACTTTACTGTCAATCCAAAGGCTCTACAGTGGTAAGTATTTATCAAAATATGTTGTAATATGTTTAGTTGATCTGTTTAAATCACATTATTGCTACTTTTAAAATCCCTCAATTTGATGATGTTGCAAATGTTAAAAGGAATTTGTGATTTTGCTCTCTCCCTGTCCAGTGAATGTGGCAGTGTAAAGGGGGTCCAGAGTGTTGCAGTTGAAGCTACCTAACCATTCATGTACGTATTCAAAGTATACTATATAATTGTACAGATTATTATAGGAAGACTCTGTTGGATATCTTGGCTCTAAAATAGGAGGCCTACCATCCACTATCCTAGAACTGAGGTCTAACAGTATGTAATCAGTCTTTGTTGACCATAACTGGTTCTCATTATATTCGTGTTTACATTTATCGTGATATAAACATTATTAAATTACTGAAATTACATTTGATATTCCCAGATTAGTATTGAATCTCATTTTGTGTTTCTCCAGTCTGCAAATGAAGCCTTCATCCCAGGATCCATTGAAGTGATGTTCTTAAACACCAAGATGCCTGTGACAGACCTGGGGACATCAGGATTGTCATTGAAGGCCAGATAATCTTACAGTTATTTAAATAACTTGGCATTAGTTACTATGAAATTCATCTACCCACCTGAACTGAAGTATACCTTTGAGGAGTAAAATGCACCTTAAAGGCAGCATACTTTAAATTAATGTTTAAATTTACTTTATATTCATTTAGTTACACTGTTATTGTTCTTTATGTGTAACATTGTATTATTTTAGAGCAAGCACATTTTTTATTTTTCTTTCTTTTTTTTTTCTTTTTTTTTTTAGATGAAACATTATATACCAAATATACTAATGTTTTTACGTGTGTGTACAGTTACGCATAGGCTTTCAAAGTATACTGGCATCTGTGAAACAACATACTATTCTGGTGACAAAATTTGCATTACACACAGTACGTGGGCCCTCACGTATGCGTAAAACCCGAAGTATATTTTTTTGCTGTTATATTGGATAGTATTATATTTTAACAGATGCATTTCAGACAAATGAGCTATGTTCGTAACATGCATCTCTTAATGTATATTTGTATATCTGTATGGATTGTTGTGTAATGTTGAAAATAAATATAGTAATTTTTTTTTAAGAAATGTTTTTGCTTATTGTCTTTATGGTTTCAAAAATCTACAATTTTAATGTTGCTAAAAATGTATATATAAAAAGTCATCTTATAGTTTTCCATACTGTGAAATGTATTTTTTTTTTTTTTTTTTAGCCAGTTTTTTTATCATAGTTTTTATCAGGATTATTTCATTATGATTTTATTTTATTGAAACACCACTGCATATACTGGATAAAGCTTTCATTTAGACAAAAATCATGTTAAATTAACATGGTCACGTGACAAAAAGCATAAATACAACATTTCAGTTCATTTGACATAAATATTAGGCAAATACAACATATAAAAATCATGTTCATTTGACACATAAATTAGGCAACAAGAACGTAGATAGATTATGTAACCGATGTACAATTTTTTTTTTTTTTTTTTTTTTTTTTGTTAATCCAACAGATTTTTTCAGAGTAGAAAAATTTACTTAATTAATAACTATTGATTTTTACAACGGAATGAATCAATACTGAATTCAATGACACCATTTTCTTTAAGAGCTGCTGTGTACTCAAAATTATTTACCTGTTACCACTGTAGCTGCTTTGACACAATCTGCATTCTAAAAAGTGATATAAATCAAAGGTCAAAAGGATAAACAAAGCAGATTTATTTTTCCAGTCATCTTTGATCATATTTACCAAGGGTGACAATAATTCTGAGCAAAACTGTAAAATACACCAATGATTAACAATAAAACATTTTATATTTTATTTGGATTAAAGAATTTTAAATTAATAATTAACTAAGTTATATAATATAAGTTATAATTCAATGTGATTATTTGTGATTATTAATGATGTTAAATGGTTAATGATAAATATATTATCAATGTAGAATCAACATAAAGATGTATATTTTAACAATATTTGTTTAATATATCTATTTTTTTTTTTTTTTTTTTTTTTTTTTTTTTTTACTTCTGAGAATAAAATTAGTAATTATATGCTATTTAACATTATAGGTTATTTGAATGCAATCAGTATAAATTTAAATGTATTGAATTAATGCAAATTATTAGATTTATGTGCTTTTTTTATTTATTAATTGTGAGGCTAAATAAAAGAATTCAGTTAGGAGGTCCCAAAAGCTGTAGAAGCCTCATGAATTCATGTACAGTAAGATCTGAAGAGACTTGAAATCATACAGGAGGGAAGTCAGTCAGTTGAGTTAGTGGCAAAACCTTTTACATTACATTGAGTATTGTTGTCTTTTACTGCATACTGATAATTCAGTCTCAGAACCAGTAGAACTGAAATTGTACATGGCTCTGATCAAAATGCATTAGTTAAAACATTTCAGAATACACCTGCAGAATATGTTTTTCTAGTCATGTATTTCGCCATCTTGTCTCAGTCTCGTGAAAAACTCAATCACAGACGTAGTTCTCGTCTCGTCTCGTGTACACATGGTCTCGTCACACCCCTAGTAGTTAGTCATATGTTATAGATTCTATCTTATAAGTCAAAATGTTTTTTTTATGGTGGTTTCAAATAGCCCTACTGTAGTTCTATACTCATTCTCCCTATTTCAGATTTGTAGTGTTAGGTTTTGCCAATAGCAATAAAGCAATAGATGTAAAAAAGGGGGGGAAACTGTCACTTGGTGGCAGAATACACTCAGGAATTGATTCTGTTCTGTTATTGCCTGCAGGGAAGTCAAACTCCATTTGTCATAATGTCAAGTTGAGCACTAAAAATACACCACTTCAACACTGCACACCTGCAAAGTGACCCCGTTTAAATGTGTTAGATCATTTAGCTCATTATGTGAGACAGATGGAGAAGCCTTTGTGTTCAGCCTCACAGGAGCCGTTCTCATATGCAGCCCATCTGAAATGAATGAGCTTTAGGGGGTTTGGCAGTAGGTGAACTCAACTGTTCACAGCAGAGGTCACTAATTAAACCATTTTCATATGTTGCAAATAAATAGTTTTTACATAGTTTCATTAAAAATTCAAACTGGTTATCTTAGACAGCTTGTAATATAAATAGATTTTTTTTTTTACAGTTAAATATAAAAAAATGACCAGTAAATAAATAAATCATTAGTAATTAAAGGTAGGGTAGGCACTTTTTTATAAACACTTTTTGTTTATAAAACAATACTGGTTAAAATTCTCTTTACATCCTGATAGCAATCAATAGAAGCGGTCTAAATATTAAAACATGTAAATCTTGATTATCTTCTGTGGAAGTCTCATGACCAAAAAAATGTTTGTCCAATCATTGCATTTGGTCCGAATCTAACTTTGCAGACTCTGCTCTTTGCTGTGTGCGTTCATGTGTTTTGGAGGAGGCATGGCTTTGGAGACGCTCTGAAGGGAGGGTGGGATCTAATGCTTTCAAAGCCAGCTTGCTATTGCTAGCCTTTCCGAAATTCCCTACCCTACCTTTTAATTTATAGTTGAACAGAAATTCAATTATAACAGAAGAAAAACAAGAATTGAACAGAATCAGTTAGAGACAGATTTGAAGTTTATTTGGGTTTCTCTTCTTTGCCTGTGACTGTTTTTACTGACCACAACCCTTTGGTGTTTCTGTCTTGAATGTACAATCACAACCAATGGCCTGTGTGTTGATTGTGCAGAGGTACAACTTAGAAATTAGACATTAAAAAGGGTCAGAATATGTGGTATGTTTGGAAAACTGCATGTCAAATTGCCAACAAAAAATACAATGCAACACAAAGGTTCAAATAACAAAACAACTCATAAACAACTCTGACAAAAAAATAAAAAATAACAAGTAATGACAGTGTAAACATTATATGAATTTCTATTTGGATTTTTTTTTTAAACTATAAAAACAAAAAAATGTTAGTAGTTGCATTTACATGTTCTCCTACAATATTAGTCCAGTTAAAACTTCACACTAAGCTTCCATTTGTTAACATAAGTTAACAATTTTAGCTTCTACACAATACAATACAAAAGCATGTTAGTTAAAGCTGCAGTGCGTACGTTTTGCCTCTTTGTCGCCATCTCTGTTTGAAACCTGCAATTGCAGTTATTTGTGGAATTATCTTTACGTGGGTTATGGATCGGCATGGATCCTCAGTGTGGATGTCACATCGGTGTGGATACTGTATTTCGGAATCACAGATTCTGCATCTTGGAAGTATGACCAAAATAAGAATTTTCACCGAAAAATGTCTGAACAAGAATGCAGACATGTCTGCCACTTTTGTTCTGACCAACTGTGCTGCAAATGTTGATTAACCCTCAGGGGTCTGAGGATTTTTGGGACCCTGGAGAAGTTTTGACATGCCCTGACATTTGTGCTTTTTTCAGTTGTTCATAAACATATTAATGGAAAAAGTGTCATTACACTGTATTCAGCACAAACTAGGCTACAATAATATGTGAGGAACATGTATGTACATGTTTGTGTTTTTGAAGGAATAACGTTTATGCGTGGTTATTGAAAAAACAAAAAACTTAAGTCACTGAAATAAAGCCAAAAAAAATATATATTAAATCTTTGTTCACAAGACTTCTGGGTATTTGAGGTTGTAGACTAGAGTTTTTGCTTCAAAATGAGGTAAAAAATTATGCTGCCTGCTTGTTCATATAAAACAATAGAGAGATTTAAATTTTCTAAAACATCTTTGGTCAAGAAACACAGTATGCGTGGAGGCATGAATAATCATGAATAATGGGTGATTCTCACCTGAGAAGACAAACGAATCACATAAAGAGCTCTAATGACCTGCATAAATAATGAGCTCCTTCAGTCAGGGAGGCTGTGAAAAAACCCTCTGTTGATCATGTCTCAAATCTCATCATGGTGTAAATCAAACATACAGGAAAAAACAGCAATACTGTGAAATATTATTACAATTTAAAATAATGGTATTCTATTATATTCTTTAAAATATAATGTATTTCTGTGATGCAAAGTGTCTGAACAGTTATGTTACCTCTGTGGCATTTCATATAGGCTTTTAGCTTAAAAGCGTGCACATTTGGAGAAATATTGATGGATTCTCATATGTTTGTCAATTTTCTATACAGAGGAGTAATATTTATTCAGGATTTATTGTCATTACTATGAGTGCTGGATACTGTGTTTTCAATTCATACTTGCAGCCGGAGGGCGCTCTGCCCCTTTTGTCCACAAATGCCTGCTAAAGAAGAATAGGTAATCCAGGAACTAACCGAACTAACAGAGGCCAGAGATCGCTAACTATGGCTATTCAAAACACTTTTCAAGACAATAAATACACGATTGAGACGATGTATGCATGTATTGACTGAATTTGCGTCTGAATAGCGCTCCCTCCATGGGCGTGGTCGCATTAGCGGATAATGAGCTGAATCAAGGACTTCTGACATGGCTCTCTTTTCATACAGATTACATAAACACAGAATATTTGTTTTTAATTTGACTTACACGATTTAAAACCTGACATTTCAACGTTTTTTTAGACACAAGTCTAATTTTTTTGTGATTAGTATTCACTAAATTACAGTTCATTTTCTGAGAACTATCAGATTGAAGTTCGTTCAGAGGGAGACGAGAGATCACGCATCATGTTAGTTTTCTTTATTTTACAAAAAGCACAACATTTTGTTGTTACTCTGAGTGTACACAAATAAAAGAAGATATTCCACAGATTAAAATGGTGTATAACTCTTAATTGTATGTGCAACATTGACAGAGTATTTTGAGTCTCTTTCACACTGGTTAGAAAAAAAACGCGGTGATCACGCCGGCGTGACCGCCGACCCGAGGGAGTTAAATATAACGATCGCTTAGCTCAGATCAAGTCAAGACGTCCAAATTATTATTATTATTGTTATACTTTGTTCTCAAATAGTTAATGTTAACAACATCAGCAGTGCATGACTTTGTGTGTTTATTCTTATTTAGTGTGTATTAGCGTTACCTGTAGATTTCAATTTCTGTGGCCACTCCGCAGTCCAAAGTCTTTTGCGTTTGACTACGGGTGAATCTCCAGTTGTCACTGATGATTGTCATTTGAACCTTTCTGGATTACAATCCGCCATCAAAATTATAAGTTTAATTATTGCAACTGCTGTGAGAAAAGGATATAAATGATTCGCCATCCTCACATGTGATTTAGCCTATGATTTAGCCATTATGTAAACAGACGTGACGTAATGACACAAAGATGAACGGCTGCATGCTCGAATTTCCCACGGAAACCCACCAGTACCACCCGAATTATAAAACATTATTACAAGCTTATCATTGTGAATTGAGCTAAGGTAAGGAGATAGTTTTGAACACTGGCTGGTTATGTACTTGCTCAAAAATTGATTTTGGATCATTTTTAACCAAAAAAGTTACGGACTGCAGCTTTAATGCATTAACTAACATTAACTAATGGAAACTTATTGTAAAAACAACAGGGCTTTCGGGTTAAAATGCAGATGATCTCATAATCAAATGTCTTTGTCTGTTCACGTTCAAAGGAGAATAAGCATCGAGGACCATAGATATGTTTTTTATGCAGTTTGTTGTGGAAAACAGTATCTAACACAATGTTTTTGTGTTTCCAGTTTCTTTCCAAAAAAAAAAAAAAAAAAAAAAACACATCTATTTAGCTGATACCAAACATTGTATGCCTCAAACACACTTGGCTCAGAAGTTTCCAATCTATAAATCCATCACCTGCAGAAAATCTGGTTTCATTTGTAGATGGTCCGCAGCTTCTCATCAAATCTTCTGTCCAATCAAATGCTCTCTAGAATCTGAAGTCCTGCCCCCTCCTACACTATAAACAGACGCATTTACTAGTTTCTATATGGTGAATGTCACATAGTGCACTATATAGAGGATAGGGAATGATTCAGACATATGGGTATGCTTTCCATTGATGCAAATGAAGTCCGTTTTCCCGTTAGTGTCACATGTATTGCCGCAGCACGAGCAGTCTGCTCCGGTCCAGAGAGCACAGAGCGGATCATATGCGCAGATCGGCGCAGATCACAAAACGCATCAGACCCATTTGAATTCTGTACAGAATGCTGTATTTTAAAGCGATATTGAGGAGATTATGAGGAGAAACGGTTAGAGATTAGAAGGAAACCAAAGCTTTACCAAGCTCAGTGGCTCTGGCCGAGCTGTGATATAAACAAAACTCTATTGGCTGTTTAAAAAAAAAAAATGGGCGGGGCTTTTCGATATATTCCATTTCCGTTTCATTTGAAATTACGTCAACACATTGAATATTGCTGCGAGTTCCAAGACACTTCAGTGGGCCTTTAAATATCAGTTAAATATCTAAATGTATCTTAGTAAAATATTCTAAATGAAGATTTAATTCATTGAATTTAATAATTAAAAGATTTTATGATCATTTTTATTGTGGTGAGTAAAATACATCATGATACAATGCAGCACAATGATGATTTAAATAAAAATACCTGCTGTATCATACTTGATACACACATTTTCAGAACAATTTACCATAAATAATGTAAGTTGCTTAAATCCCAGTAGCCCCTCACTGCAGAACACACAAGATCCAGGGGGGCGGAGACGGGTAGGTTTAGGATATGTAAAGTGGGAGGAGTTGGATCCAAATCCAGGGGGTGGAGATGGGTAGGTTTATGGGTAAAATGAGGCCCTAGAAAACCACATATCAAATATGAAATGCAGCTTTTAAGGGTTCAAATTTGATTTATGATGAGTTTTTTTTTTCTTTTTAAAGTATGCAACACCAAACTTTACTGTATTCATTAGTACCTTGTAAGAAGAATAAAGATATGCAGTAGGAAAATGAATGTCACTATTGCTGATCCCAAGAGCTCATAAACACAATGCGGCACAGCTTCTATTCTTTTGATGAGTCTCTTACTCTCAGCATTTGAATTGTAGAATCAATTTCAGTGTCGTGATCGAGATTAAACAATGTCTCCATCTGTGTAAACAAAGCACATGTAAAGCAGCAGATGAATATGACAGCTGATTTAACCTTAGTCTGATCAGCAAGAGGGGGTGTGTGAAGTGTGCCTGGCTTAATCATGAATGCTTAGTGAAAAAGTGGCCACACTGTGTGATGGGCAGTCAGCTGTGTAAATGGAGCTTATTTGATGCTTGGATTCACTCACAGAGGAGTATGCAGATTCTCATTTGGACAGGCATGAGTCTTGGCCAGTGCAGCCAACCAAGACACCTCGTACCACACACCCCCATTATAAGGAGGCATCTGCAATCAGATCACGAGCTCACAACAAAGAGGGAATGATGTGAAATAGAAGAGCCAGTTGTACAAAAAATCCTTGATATGAACATTAACTGAAAATGAGCAGAAATTAGAGAATAATGCCGTGGTGTTGCACTTACTGTGTGCACTTACTGAGTCAGTACATGACAAAAACAAACATACAAGTTCTGCTGTACAGGCATGTGCTTTAATTGGATTTGATAGTTCCATATGATTACTGGCCACACATCAGCTTATAAATGGACTGAATGAAGCCCTTATTTTGTCATAGAGAATTCAAAATGAAAAAATTCAATGAAATAAAGCAGTTTGTTGTGCCTACATAATATTATGGCAAATGGTTTTCACCTTTACCCAACACAGGCTTATAAAACTTGTAGTCAACATTCGCTGTCATGATGATAGAAGAAGAGGTTTTAGTAAAATATAAGTATTTGTCCATCATTGTCTCTCAAATGTAATGTACATGTGTTAACATTCACACTGCAAACCAAAGTACCCAGTTCCAAATTTATATGCAGCTGTTCACATTATATTTTAAACGTGACCAATATCAGACACAGGTGACTCCTAAACTGACCCATGTGGAAAACACCCTTCCCTGGCATGTTCATCATAACATCAATATATTTAATATATAATTATACATAGAAAACATAATATATTTTTTCTATGTAATGCTTCACAATAAAGTTTCATTTTGTTAACATTTTGTTACATTAACTTGGACTAAGAAATGAACAATGCTTCTTCAGCATGTATTACTCTTAGTTAATGTTAATTTCAACATTTACTAATACATTATTAAAATCAAAAGTTGTATTTGTTAACATTAGTCTGTGAACTAACATGAACAAACAATGAACAGTTGTATTTTTATTATATAAAAATTATTCATTATTAACTAATGTTAACAAAGATGAATAAATACTGTTATCAAATGTATAGCTCATTGTTAGTTAATGTTAGTTAATACATTAATTAATGTTAACAAATGAGACCTTATTGTAAAGTGTTACCAAAGAAATGTATTTCTCTAACAGCAAAGGGTAAATAAGTTAATTTATAAGGTAAATAAAAAATATGAGTTGCGTTAGATTAAAAATCACAAGAATCACAATCCCAATATACCTCTGCAAAAAATCTAATTAATCTTTTTTTATATTTAATATTCACATATTAAAATAATAAGCAAGATAGGAATTGAAAATGTAGCAAAGAATGAGTTTTTTATACAACAGTTATACTGTATATAAAAACCCATCTTTGTCACATGACAGTACATTCAACTGCAGTGTGAGCGTAACCTACTTTTTACAGTGCAGTCCAAAGTTCTGAGACTATAATGGATATCAGGAATTTTTTGTCATTTAAATCTGAAAATAAAGATGTAAGACTTTAAAAGAAAAAAATAAAAATCATTAAAAAAAATCATGAAAAAAAGAATACATTTCTATGTAAGTGTTTAGTGATCAGAAATTCAAATTTCACTCAAATTGTTATGCTGATAATATAAATTATAATGAAAAATATAATGGAAATAGCAGCAGTAATGCAAAATAGCAGCATTTTTTACCAGTGGTCTCAGGTTTTTGGACCCCAGTGACTATATCAAACCTATGCACAATAAAGCAAGACATGGTCCATTGGCACATAATGACATTGTTTTGCTGCTCTAATTCATTGTCACTCTCAGCCTTTGCGTCAGTTTTTAAAGCAGTCTGTACAAGCGTATCAAACACAAAGAACAGTATGTATTCTTATATGTGAGATAAAAATGAAAAGCAGTGGCGTCTCTCTAGAGACAATAGGAGCCCTTGACCATCATTATGACAGAAAAAGCACAGACAATGGCACTTAGCATTAGCTTGAGTCAAATACTGTACATTATATTGTACATTGCTGTCTTCCACTGACTCTTAGAAAATACATTTAATGGCTTGACTATACGTGAAAACAGCATAGCAATCAGAAAATACTGTGCATGGTTTGACCGAATTGAGATGTAGACCAAAGGTGTAATTGTTCCCCAGCGAGGGAGTCTGAAGCCACCGCTGAGATTTCTGTCACCTTGGTTCTACTTTTCGGCAAAAGTGTGAACAGCGTGTTACTGCGTCCTGTTTGCCCTAGAACAGGACCAAATGCACTTCCTGCAGGCTAGACACACCAACGCACAGCATCATGATGATTGGGTGCAAGCCCCCATTACCCTTCTAGCAAGAGTACGAGGGAGGGAAAGCTTATGTGTGTGTGTTGGTGGATCTGTGTCTGCTCACAATAAATGAGCAGCGTGCACCCATCCGTAGCGAACCTAATGGAAAAGCAAAGAGCATCATTACCTCAGCTGATCTCTGCCGCTGTGCCTCCCCCCCATCACCATTCTTTGAAAAATATGGACTGGACATGTCAAAATCCCTTTTCTGAAGGACACGCACCATTTAATGGACAGCTGATGGTGTGAAGCATCCTCAGGTGCAAGCCTGATTATCCCTAACTGCAAGCCATTTTGCAGCATTATTAACAGCATTATCTACAAACAGCATGCACATACTGCCTAATGGATCATATACAAGCTTTTGAATTAAAACTTGCTTATAACACATGGTTCCAGCTACCAAAAGGCTGATAAAATTGCTCTCAAGGGTTTGCGTTTTACTTTGACAAGGTAATGAAATGATAGGTTAACAATAACTTTATTTTTTCCAACCTTTGGTAAGCAAATGCACCTTTTAGGACTGTCCTTACATTAGTATCTTCATAAATTCCCCTTTCTTATGTTGCATTTTTATGATGCATCGCCATTTGGCCCCCTTTTTACTTGTAGTTGCAGTAAAACCATGTATCCGAGGATTCACAATCCTTAGTTTGTCTGTTCCGGGGCTTTGGAAATACCTCCACTGTTTCACTTGCTGTAAGCGAAGGCACAGATGAGAAGGGTTGATAACGGCATCAAAGTCATTATTCCTCCTGCTGCTCCACTGCTTTTCCCCTCCTCTTTTTGCCGCTCACAAAGAAAGGCAGTCTGATAATCAAGAATGCCTTAAATACTCCTGGAGTCGACGACAGTTGTTTACACATAGTCGTGCAGACTATAGACGGCCTTGGGATCTTGAATTCGGGTTCGAGATGGAGACTGGTACTGCTTGTCCTTCTCCAGGATCATCCTGTCCGGCACCGACTTCTCATCCGCTTGTAGCTTTTCCTGGTGTAGTTTCTCTCGATGCGACTGCTCTCGTTCCGGTGGTTCAGTCTGACTCTGCTGTTCGCAGTGCTGTTGTTTCTGTTCGTCGCGGGTCGGCTGCTCCTGGCGCAGCTTCTGCTTTTTTGGCTTGTCGGGGTGGGACGAGCCCGAATCTAATGGACCGCCTCTCCTTCCAGGACATGATAAGCAAAAGATTACGCCCGCAGCTAAAAGGAATCCTGCCGACACAAATGCCACGTACACCGCTGCGCCTGGCTCATACTTGCTGCTCTTGGGCACTTTGGTGTCCATAAACGTAGTGATGACCTCATTGGTGAACCAGGATGCGGGCACCAGACACAGGATCCCTGCTATGATGAAGCAAGCCCCTGCGGAAATGGCCGTGTGTCCCTTAGAGCGATAACTGCCACCCCAGCGAGTACATTTCAGCCCTAGGGCGGCCAGACAGAGTCCCATTGTCGCCATCATGCAGGAAAGCACCATAGTGGTGCGTGCGGTCTGAAGATAAGCCGGCAATGCCAGCACCGAGTACTTAAGCGAGCAGCTGAAGACTCCGGTGCTGTACCAGGTGCAGTCCATCCACAGTCCCTGCATCTGTGAGATGGCAGTCATGATATTGGAGCCCACATCTGCACTCACCTTCCAGTTGGGTAGCAGCGTGGCCACCGTGGCACTCAGGACCCCCAGTAACGCCAGAATGAACGCAAACATCTGCATGGTGGAAGACGGCATCGTCGGTCCCTGACTTTTCGTTCCCTTCCCCCTGCGGCCGTCCCTCTCACCTTGCAGTGGCCCTCGGTGCGCTGCGTTTCCCTATCAGCCCGGCGCAGGACCTGACAGCAGATAATTCCTCCGCACTGGCTCTGGTAGGCTGCGATAAAAAAACAGAATGAGAATTGAACTGAGCGAACAAGCGTGACGGTCTGACAGATGAGGAACGGGGTCTGATGACTGGAAGGGAAAGCCGCAATTTTTTCCCCACCCTATCCTTATTTGGGACATTTATGTTTTAGTACGCCCTGAACCAGTCAGCGTTTTGGGGGGAAGTGACTTTGTAGCGTTGTTGAAAGGCTAATTGTTTTTTGACTTCACTGCTGCAGAAACACCCTTTGGCATGGGTGATGCTGTTACAAGAATACATAAAAATGGCACATGACCGCTGTAAGGTAGAAATTTAGCCAATTATCTGGGCAGGCATGGCTGTTTTGTTGGAGTTAATTGATTTTTTTCCTTATCTGTGCAAACCATTTGACAGCTTGGAAATTAGAAAGGGAATGAAAATTACTCCTATCTTTTGTTGTCCTTCAGATGGTGATGAATCTCATGAATTGATCAAGACAAGTGCATTGTTAGAGTGCATTCTGTTTCATTTATCTCTCAACAACCAAAAAAACCTTTACTTACCCTTTCACTGGTGCGCAATATGCGTCGAGCAGTTCTGAAGAGATTTCTTCTAGCTGCTGAAGAAAAGAGAATGTAAAAAGAATTGACCGGAAAAAAACAGGCAAAACTACTGTAAAACTGCCTCTTTCTTTTCAAATAACATCTCCTTGGCAACCCAGCATATGTCTCAAAGCTTTTCAGTGTCCTATGAAAGAACCCCCACACGTTCCTGTTTTTGAGTGACTGGATATTTCAGCGTGTGATCAGTAATCACTGTACCGCTGGACACCTCACTTGAAGGTCAGTCAGAGAACACAGAGTAAAAGGAATGTCATTTCAGGTAATATGCAAGACGAGGTGATGAAAATGATAATACACATTTTTTTTTTTTTTACCATAAAAAAAAACAATGTGCAGCAGAAAATCAATTCCTATTACATGTGGCAGGCTGCACTGGGTTGCTGATTTGATTCATTTTTGATAAGTAGCAAAGCAGGAAATTGCTTACAGGACTGTTACAAAGAAACATATTCTCTGTCACTCTTTCAACCACACCAAGAGAAAGCTGCTAAATGGACAAAGACACTTCTTCAAATAAGCTACAATGAACGTTTATGTTGTTTAAGTCTTATGTAATGCCACGATCACATAGACAGCAATATTATTGCTGGAGGTCACCGCATTGTTATTTACTAGAAGCCATTCTTACTGCAGGATTCTTTAATGTTATTGCGCAACTGGCCATGGCTTTTGAAGATCTGATAATAATGAAATGAATTGCCTGTAAAAAAAAAAAAAAAAAAAAAAGAGAGGTCATTCTATTTTAATATTCTCTTCTGTTTTATTGCTGTTAGGAATTATGACATAAAGCAGAGGAAAGTGTTTATATGTAAATTGCAGCAGTGCATAATACATATCTTGAACAAGATGAATTATTATTAATGCATGAACTCATTCAGAATGGCCACGATTTCTGACACTGTTTTCCAAGCATCACTTTTTTATGTCACTTTTTTGCGTCAAGTCTTGACACAGCACTGCAGTATCTCATATAAATCATATGTTATACTCACTAGTTTGTCTCTACTTTGTTAACTACTTTAATGTGTTTGTGCATAGTGTGCGTGTCAGTGTACAATTTATCTGATTCCACACATCTGAAGAACATTATATAATGTACACAGGACACAGTAATATGACTTTATTATTATAATGTTATGGCTTTGCTGCATTTCTGCAATGGTAGACAGTAAGTACCATTAACTTTGTTACTTGAGTACAATTTTTCGGTAACACTTTAGAATACTGATCCTTCATTAATAACTACACATGGAATAAATGAGTAATGCATTATTAACACTCTAGTAACTGCTATTAACTAACGAGAAACTCTGATTAATGAATGGTAAGTAATAGTGTGTATATACAGGTTCATAATTAATGTGAATAATGTATAATGTATAAGTAATTCTAAAGTGAAGATCATGGTAACCCACTAGTAATGACTCAAGTATTACAAAATCCTTCAGAACGAATTACTAATTATTTGGATCAGTATTCTAAAGTGAGAAACATGATAACTCTCTAGTAACTACTGAGTCATTGTAAACTTTTGAGGTTTTTGAATTCAAGAGTTACTATATAATTCTAAAGGAACTACTACTTATTTGGATCAGTATTCTAAAGTGAAGATCATGGTAACCCACTAGTAATTACTTAAGTGTTACCAAATACATCAGAAGCAATTACTGTACAAAACTGAATAATTTTTGTACAAACACCTCAAAAGTTTAATAGTACTACTAAATTATAAATATTGAGTACGCTGCAATTAAAGTCTGTTAAATCACTGATGCAACTTAAAACAATTACATTTTCTGAACGAGGAGTTTAGTTTTATTTTTGTGTAGCTCAAATTTTTTGAGTAAACCCTTGTACTTAAATTATTATTTTTAAGTTTACTGAGCGATATAAAGTGACGTCATCCATGTTACATCGTTACCACGTAATCGACGTTATCAGAAGAGTCCATTCAACATTAAACTGAGTTGCAGCAGATTTCAAATTCCCAACATGCCTTGTGTCGCACTCTGTAAGGTAGAATAAACATTGAATTGAGTGGGTTTTTTTTCTTGTTTTTTTCACAAGATTAATACAGGGGAATATGTGTTATATATGTGTTATGTGTTATCGCATGTTGGTGCGCTGTTGCTAACTAACACTTAACCATAAAGATTAGGTGTTAGTTTATTCAACATTTCAATTAAATTGTAATTACTGAATTTGTGTATTAGAAAATAATCTTTTGAGTTTTTTACTTAAATGTTTTGAGTAATCTAAATTTATTGGGGTTTACAACCACTGCGTCAAAATAATTGAAAAATAAGAAACATTACTTATGGTAAACAATAGTTTTACGTACAGTGGAATTAAACATTAAATAAAACTAAAATAAAAAAAAAATCAGTTTGACTTAATTGTTATTTATAATTATTCTTTACTTAAAAGATTTGAGTTGCTTTACATAATTTTTTTGAGGTAATCAGTGTCTACAATAATTTTGAGTACTCTGAACTTATCAGGTTTTATAGTGTTACTTGAGAGTTATCATGTTTTTCACTTTAGAAAACTGATCCAAATAATTAGTAATTCCTTCTGAATGATTTGGTAATACTTCATACTTCATTACTAGTCGGTTAACATGATCTTTACTTTAGCATTAATTATACATTATTATGCATCATTCATGTTAATTATGAACCATATAGTAGTTCTTAGTAGTTCTCTGGGAGGTATGAAAAAACAGTAGTTACTGATTAGCTAATAGTGAACTACCTCATTCAACTGAGCACTATTACTTACTAATTAATTAATCAGAGTTTATTGTTAGTTAATAGTTACCAGAGTGTTAATAATGCATTACTCATTTGTTCCTGTGTAGTTATTCATTAATGAAGGATCAGTATTCTAAAGTGTTACCCATTTTTCAAGTATCTGTACTTTATCTGTGTATTTTTATTTTGTGAAACTTATACTTCAATACATTACAAAGCATAATATTGTACTTTTTACTCAACTACATTTCAAAAAACATGTTGTTCCTCGTTATTTTGAAATGAGGAAATTGTGACCCGCAGAGACGCATTGCGGGGTTAGATTTGTTAACATGCTGATTCTTTTCAATTAACATGATAAATCAGTTCACAAATCGCACTGAATGATTCATTTGTGAACTGGACCGATCTGATCGCATCTGTTCTTTAGTCAACAGGGTAGGGTTGCACCATGCTATTCGTTAATTTTTTACTTAAAGCAGGAACTCAGTAAGATTTGCGAAGCTCACCCTACAGGTTCCTTCAGTGAATCACACTGTCGTAAATACTCCAAGCGCAGCTCTGGACTACAACGACTACAACGCTCACCGGCGCAGTAGTTTTGCAAATACAGTACAAGAAATCTCGATGGAGGTGGATAATTTTCGAAATTGTCTTATAAAGTCATAATATATACATTGTTTTTGAATTACCGTAAAGCATTTTGTCACTCTCGCGTGAACGTGAACATGAGGCGAGATTGTGTCGGGTCGGCGAAACTCAACTTGCAAGTGCTGTTTTTTGGCGTAGACGTGCCAGAGGGGGTTAGTGCACGCCTCAAACACACCACTACAAGTCAATTAACCATCGTAAGGACTTTTTATGAAGGTAAAAAAAGTTCTGCTTTAAATTGGAACATAAAGTCCACGCTAAAGGCTAAGTAACTACTAGCTAGTTTGTAACTAACTCAGTAACTAACTTTATTCGGTTGCACCATTTATTCTTAAGGGAGAATGTAGCTAGAAACACCCGTAAGACCTTCGCTCATCTTCAGAACACAAATTAAGATATTTTTGATGAAATCCGAGAGCTCTCTGACTCCTGTATAGACCGCAATTTAACCACCACTTTCAAGGTACTAAAGACATTGTTTAAATAGTCCAGTAGTCTACATTCATCGTTCTAGGTTCTACGTCAGAACACCGGCTCATTATTGACCGACGCTATTCATGTGAGCAAGCACGATGCATGCATGTGATGCTAACACAGGAGCCCGCCAATAATGTGTCGGCATTCTGATGTAGAACCTGGAAGTCCTGAATGTAAACAGCATAAGAGAATGACAGAAGAGAAGATATTGTTGAATAAAGTTGTTATTTATGTTTTGCTTTTGCGCATAAAAAGTATTCACGTCGCTTCATAAAATTAAGGTTGAACCACTGTAGTCATGTGGACTATTTTAACAATGTCTTTAGTACCTTTCTGGACCTTGAAAGTGGTGGTTAAATTGCTGTCTATTGAGGAGTCAGAGAGTTCTGGGATTTCATCAAAAATATCTTAATTTGTGTTCTGAAGATGAACAAAGGTCTTGCGGGTTTGGAACGACATGAGGGTGAGTAATTAATGACAGAATTTTCATTTTTGGTTGAACTAACTCTTAAGCTCTCTGTAAAGTAATGCATAATATACCCTCAATATTTCAATAGCAGCCTTCAAATAAATGAGCAGAATTTGTGTTGAAATGCTGTGAATTTCAGTTTAACCTATCAACCTACCTAACTATCAGTAAAAATAAGTTAAATTAAATATGATACTTAAAGGTCCCGTTTTTCGTGGTTTTTTGAAGCTTTGATTGTGTTTATAGTGTGCAATATAACAGGTGTTCATGTTTCGCATGTAAAAAAACACAGTATTTTTCACATAATTTACTTATCTGTATACCGCTGTTTCCACTGTCATAAAAACGGGCTGATGACTTCCTTGTTCTATGAAGTCCCTCCTTCAGAAATACGTAACGAGTTCTGATTGTGCCAGCGGTTCCGGTGTTGTGATTCGACAGCAGCTTAGCGAACCTTGCCCGGAAAGGTCACGCCTCTTACCATAACGTGGAGATGCACGCGCTCAGTGTTATTGTAAACATGTCTTTAATTTTACCCTATCAATTTGAGCCGGAATCAGACCCGGTGATTGGACTGCGGGATGAAAATAACAGCGTTTCGACGACATGGCGACAAACACACTCTACAAACGCAACTCTTGTGTATTCCTGTGGGCGGAGGTTAGTCAAAAAACTGTTTTAGTGACGTCATTAAAGAAGGAAGTAGAGGGATGTAGTCCAAACTGGCCGTTCGATGTAGGCGACTTCTGTTAAATAAAATATCTCGCTTGGCATTGAACTTTGAGCTTTAAAATTTTACAGATTTTATTTATACTCTAACAACAACATTACACACTAACTAAAGTTTGAAACATGGGATCACGAAGAACGGGACCTTTAAGCGTGCAAAGGTATTTTTATATGTAGAATAAATAACATTCAGAAATTGTATTTGAAATGAATAAGGAACAATAAATAAATAAATACTGATACAAAAAACACAAAAGAAATGACATTTATTTTGAATTTATCCATGTGCTGTTTAGGATGGATTCAGTGAGTCGCTAACAAAAAAGTAATTTATTCACATAATGTCCTCTCTCTTAAAATGTAAGCGAGTGTAAATGTCAGCATTATTATATATGTCTAAAGAATTGACCTTTGTCAGGTAAAACAAGAGCTTATTGATGCTTTTCTTTCAGTCTGCTATTTTATTCCAATGTTACTCCTGATCAGATGCTTCCGTAAATATTTAGTTTATACTGTATATGCTTCAACTAAGTTTAATGGTGCAATCGTGAAAGTAGTGTTCAAGTTGTAACTTAGTGTGCAATTACACGAAAACTATATTGTAACAGGCCCAAGTGTGTTCGACTTAAAGCAGCACTGCAAAGACCAATTGGTGTATGATATCAAAGTACCGCGAGAGCTTTTAAGTCAAGTCAAGTCAAGTCACCTTTATTTATATAGCGCTTTTTACAATGCAGATTGTGTCAAAGCAGCTTTACATTGATAACTGGTACATGAATTTTGGCTGCACAGCAGCTCTTAAAGAATAGTGTCAATGCAGGCAGATCAAAGCACTGTTGAATAAATGTCAAGAATACTGTTGAATACCAAATGTCAAGTCAATGTCATTTAGAGAGCAGACAGCTCTGCATGCTTTCGAATTGCTCTCGAAATACTTTGATGTCATACATAGAACGGTCTGAGCAGCACCGCTTCAAGTCGAACACAACTAACAACTCACTGATTCAAATGATCTGTTAAAATCTCCAGTTAAAAATTCACAAAATTCACAAGTCAGACTCAAAATGAGCCAAGAACGGGAGATTCTCGGAGCTTGAGTGTGCACGCGACTGATGGCGCAAAAACTACGTTACTAGTGCTGAATTTTAGGATTTATTATTGCACAGCAAAATCCCCAGAGTTAAATCAACATATGGTCCCTCTCTACATAGAGTTAAAATAACACTGAAGCAGAGTTAAAGTTAATGAGATTATATGCTGTTTGTGGAGTTGTTTAATCAGATCCTGAGAGATTTAATGTATTTTATCTTCAGTTGATTTCATCTAAGATTTTGGCTGGAAGTCATTTGTAGTTATTGTGTTTCTCTTCAGTGATTCTACTTGTTAACAGCAGGTGTTCATCACTAATGCTCAATCATAACTTAATCACTTAATTATCTCATTAACTTTAACTCTGCTTCAGTGTTACTTTAAAGGTGCATTATGTAACAATTCTGTCCGCTAGAGGTCGCTAGAGGCCTATTCAAAACAAAGGCGTAGCTTGATGACGCCAAGTTTGAGACCGGAATCTTGGGACATGTGGTCTCCACCTCAACGGACGGTGCAAAAGAATAGGGATTGGACTCGGGAACAAATCTTGTTCATGATTGTGATTATTAACGTTACTGCAGTGTGAAGCAGAGCAGGACCGAGTGTTGTGGGAGCTGAACGAGGCCACTGGAGTGATTGCACAACACACGCCTCATGAGCAGCGGAACTTTTATTATGCCACAGTCGCTGGCGCCGCTTCCGCTATTCTGGTCATGAGTATGAGGTAACACAGGTCTGTTTATCATATTAGATACATTTGAGTGTGTTTAAAATGTTGTTATAACGTTACTCTGTGCGTTCGTTTGGCAGCTGCTGTGAGACACTTGTTTGAAACACACTGTAGTAAGATCGATTTTAGAATATATTAAATGCTGGATGGCTTGTGTTGACAAATTTTAAAACATTGTATGATGGAGAAAAAAGACTAAACTTGTTGAGCTATATAAAAACAATTAGTTTTCTGTCTATAAATATATCAAAACAGTTGTTCCCTTGTCTATTAAAACGTGTAATATATTAAAGCGTCTTTGGTGTTTCCATGGTTTCTACAAAATAAAACTGGTAACTGAGGGTAACGCCATACCCGTAACTGACGGTAACGGGTATGGCACAATTGACAGGCAACTCCTCACACGTCCCGGAGCCTTGGTTAAAATTGCAATTTTCTCACGATTTACAAATAGTTGGAAACATTTGGGATATTGTAAGTACTCAAGTGAACAAAATATATAACACTGGCCTAGTGGTTTTTGGATATTTTACTGCAAAAATATTACATATTGCACCTTTAACACTGTATAGAGAGGGACCATATGTAATCTGAGCAGAGTTGATTTAACTCTGGGGATTTTGCTGTGTGTAAATGAAAATCATATTTAGGTCACGACTGTCAATTGTTTGTAAGCTAAATCTGCTGTAAAAGAGCTGTTTAAGCCCATTGTATGAAATGCTTGTCCATGTACCATGTGAACTGGGTAGATGGTAGATTTGTGGCATTCAACAAACAAAGGGTCTTATAGTAAATGTGATACTGCATAAATAAATTCTCTCTACAAGTGAAATTCGAAGTCTTTCTCATGCTCATTTTTTGATGATTACTTTAGAAATGTTTAGAGTCTGTGGGCACATGTGCAGAGTGTTTGAGTCTCTTTCGTCAGGAGGGGCTTGTGTCACAGGACTGAGCATGTGTACTAGCAGCATGTTTAGCCTCTAGCTGTTTGTAGGGCGTGGGAAGAGAAAATGGAAATTCACTTTTCTCAGAGGGATGTTTTTCACTCACCACAGCTCACTTGTTACTGCTCATATGTTTCCTTTCTTTTTATGGTAATCACATAATCTGTAAAATAAACTATGCGATTTTGACGCAAGTTTAAACTAAAGTTTAATGGTAATGAGAATATGGAGACATGGACTATAAAACTTTTTTATTATTATGCAGATGTTACTAAACACTAAATATGGGTAAGTAAATAAAATGGTGAGTAAATAAAACAATTAAAATGGTAGGTTTAATAAGGCTCAGATAAGAGATTACATGGTTTAAATCAAATTGTAAGAATAGTCTCAGTGACAAATTTACATCACAAGTTCATGCAGTTTTATTTTTATCAAGGTGCCAACATATTGTGAAATATTTCTTGCATAAGCCACCAAAACAAAAACTGCATATGAGGAAATACATCACAACATTTTTTGCACTTTATACCAATACACAAAGGGGGGAAAAAAAGATTAATTTCATTGTCATAGTGACAAAACTATTATATATATATTACAGCTGACTAATTTTCTTATCTACTTATGGGCAGTGTTGGGGAAAGTTACTTTTAAAAGTAATGCATCTTTGCGTTATCCCTAAAAAAGTAACAACGTTACTTCGTTACTTTTTATAAAAGTAATGCGTTACTACTTTTGCGTTACTTTTTCTCACCGGGGGCTGGGCTTGCTTGTTTGTTTGTTTTTATAACAACAAAAAAGTTTATTTTTGGCAAAAAAAGCCCTTACACCAAAATGAAATCAATAAGCTCAGGCTGAAGGAAAAGCATTTTACACCTGTAAGTAGAGGGCATCAAACAAATTTTCAGTGTGCTGCCGTTCTGGATTTAGGTGAACAGGGAAGGAAGTCAGTTCTTATTTCTATCTAATCTAAAGATTTCTGAAATTAGAGGCTGATTAGATATATTGAAGGTCAGCAGCAAAGACATTGGTTAATAATTGAGATTAAATACAAAATATATTTGTGTAATTTAATATAGTGAATTATTACAGGTTTGCAAAAATTCAATTGCATTTCACTGATTTTTTATTCATTTTGAGAAATACTGAATGATTTCGTGCAAGTGAGATGAGTAAATGCAGTTCACATTTAGCAGAACTACAATAACCATCATGCTTACACAGCGCACACAATATCTCTGCACTTTATTTCTCTAAACATGGGGACAACATGTCATCAATAAATGTGAAAAAGTAACTTGCGTTACTTATTTGAAAAAGTAACTTAGATATTTTGTTGTAAATTGGAAAAGTAATGCTTACTTTACTAGTTACTTGAAAAAGTTCTGATTACAACTCAAGTTACTGTAATGTTACCCCCAACACTGCTTATGGGTCACATCTTATTCAACCAATAAACCTAAATTATTTTGTTAGAGCTTTTCAAACATCTTGTAAGGTGAACAGGGTGTTGAAAGAGGATCTACAAAATAGTGGTCCACAAAGCAGTGGGACAGGCAGAGACTGTATATCTGTCATTAAACAATGAGGGCTGCTTGTTCCAGCTGGTGGCGGAAGCTGTTTGCACAACCCTGCACCATCACTCTGCTCTCATTCGAGTAGAAACGACTCATTTACTTCCACTCTCAGTGCTGCTGTCACCGTCACCTACCATCAGCTGAGAAGCAGCATTGTTTGTCCTGATCTTTAAATGTTGTTGTCTAAAATTGTGACATGTACCCACAAAATGACAAGACGTCTGACAAACTCAGAATCGTGTAGAGATTAAAAATGACTCCAATATCATTTTAAATAGCTTTTTTTTTGTAGATTTGTACTTGATTTCTACATTTTCTGAAGAGAATTTGAGTGCTTGAGAGAGAATTGCCACCACAATGCAAGGTGTTGATCTGACTGGGGTTTTTTGCACAATGGTTGCTAAAGTGTTCTGAGTGTTGTTTTTTTAAACATGTTGCTATGTGGTTGCTAAAGTGTTCTGAGTGGTTTTTGACACAATCCTGTGCCGATGCAAGGTGTTCTTTTTATCACGTCACTGTGCAGTTGCTACTGTGTTCACAGTGCTTTAGTGAGCAAGATGTGTTGTAGAAAAGGTCTTCTGAGTGGCTTTTTTTCACACAGCTGTGGTATTCTAAGGCGTTTTAGCATGTTGCGATGTGGTTACTAAGTGTTTTGAGTAGATTTTTGTGTGTGGTTATGCTTTTGTTAAGGTTTTGTTTTCGTTTTTAACATCATTGTGGTTTGTATCATTTGAAAATAATGCATCACTGTTTCCTCAAAAATATTAAACAGCAAAAACCACTTACAAATTATAATGATTTCTGAAGGACTGAAATCCAGCTTTGCCATCACAGGAATAAATTACATTTTAAATTTTATCAAAATAGAAAACAATTATTTTAAATCGTAATAATCTCTCACAATGCTACTGTTTTTACTGTATTGTTGATTAAATAAATGCAGCCTTGGTGAGCATAAGGTAGGGTGATTATGATTTCACTTTTTAACTTTAGTTAGTCTAATGTTGCTGTTTGAGCATAAATGACATTTGCAAAGTTAAGATACTCAAAGTTCAATGCAAAGGGAGATATTTTCTTTTACAGAAATCACTTTTTAAGGACTACATATAAGGTCTAAAGACTATAAATTTATCCACTAAACATTTCGAAACATCCAGTTGCATTCTAAAAGTTTTAACTTCTTCCCGAGTCTCTCCATCAGTGTCCGACTCCGTTTTGAACAATGTAAGGCTGAACACTGTTACTGACAACCCTCATTTTGGCTGCATGAGATTCTCCAGCTTTGTTGTTGTTGAGCAACGAAGTGTGAGCTGTTAAAGCTCCGCCCTCTTCTGGAAAGGGGGCTGGGAGCAGCAGCTGATTTGCATTTAAAGGGACACACACAAAAACGGCATGTTTTTGCTCACATCCAAATAAGGGCAAATTTGACAAACTTTTTTTTTATTTTGAGCTAAAAATTCACAGACACCATATATTACATCTTGTGAAAAGAGGCATAATAGGTCCCCTTAAAAAATCATTAGGTAACACTTCATTTTAGGGTCATTTAACTAGTTGCTTATTAGTATGAATATTACTAGAATATTGGCTATTTCTTAGTACGTATTAAGCACATATTAATGCCTTATTCTGCATTCTTAATTGTACCCAATACCTAAACTTAACAACTAACTTACTAACTATTAATAAGCAGTAAATTAGGAGTTTATTGAGGGAAAAGTCGTAGTTAATAGTTTATATGTGTTCCCTATACTAAAATGTTACCAATCATTATTATTCCAAACATTTTGACTGGTAGTGTATAGTGATCAACGCAGCAAATTTTCAAAGTTTAACAAATGTGTGAAATAAGAAATTCCAGATCATGCTTATTCCTACTGAAATGATTGTATTTTGCCTGCGTAATTAAGTGTCTGACATTCTGGTCTCTGTATATTGCTCAGGCTCCTCCTTCAATTTATTTATTTGCAAGTTTAATCCACTAGACAAACATCTAAAGTCTAATAGCTTAAAAAACAGCATAAATAAGTATAACTTCAACTAATAGACTGTAAATAATCTCCCATGTACTGTATGTTGTCTAGTAATTACTCTCTGTATAAGTAGGTTTAAGTTAACTACTCACTACTAAGTGAGAAAGAAAGAAAGAAAGAAAGAAAGAAAGAAAGAAAGAAAGAAAGAAAGAAAGAAAAAAGGAAAAAGAATCTCACTAACCTGTATGTCTTGACAGCTAAAGCCAGAATATGCTAACACACCTACACATGTGTGGTCAGCAAGAACACACAGAAAGTGTGTGACGTCCAGGTAGTGGGTAAGAGGGGCACCCTAAGCGTGACACAGGGTGGACGTCAGGCTGAGCACAGCACATTCCACGAGCTCCATGCAGGCGGTCGTCGGTGTCCACTCCCATAGTGCTCTGCCTGACATGTTTCCACTACTTTTACTGCCCGTCAAGACCGTACCAAAGCCAGACTCGGGACTAAGACTTTCCCTTGGATATCTCCAGTTCTGGATGCAGCTCGTGCCATGTCTTTGCTCCTCGATTCTAGAAGGCCCAAGAACTGTGAAATGAGATCCAAACCGGCTGATTCAGAGAATGACGAGGCTGGAAAGCAAACCAAAGAAACCCAACGACAGCCTCTCTCAATGGTTTTGAGAGAGGAAAAGAGGCTCTAGTCAGTGCAGGGTCTGCTTTGGTTACTTCAGCAATCTGTCAGTTCATTTCAGAGCAGACAGAGGGCAGGGAAGTCCAACCTTGGGATCTGAGATACAGCTCTCTCCACTTCCCACGCTCTTCCATCAATGCACTCACCCTCGTAAAGATCCGTCCCCAGAGAAGTGTTTGCTCCCTTCCTCTGGCTGCTTCTGTTGATAAGGATGGAGTCTCATTCACAGTTTATGTGTTGGAGAGGTGGGCCGTCTTTATGGTCCTCCACACAGGTGTTACTGTGGCAACAGGAGCTTGGACTGCTTTGCCATTTCCCAACATTAATTTTCTTTGCCCTGCACTCTCCTATGTATATACTGATGTTTTTTAAAAGCATACTTGGACATTTCAGTTAGTCATGTTAGATTTCAAAACACATTTCAAATGTATTTTGAAAAAAAAAAGCTAACTCTAATCACAATGCTTGCAAAGCAGCCCACATATTTCTGCATTTGATTAAACTGTAACAACTTGAGCTATTTCCATTTAAAGGTGCACTATGTAACTTTTTTTTTTTGTTCAATATACTTGAAAGTATACTTTCTTAGTTTTAGTTAGTTTTAGTTTAAACTAACCCTAACCACTCTTGAAAATCATGAACAAAACTATGCAATGTAAAAGAGGAAACAATTTAGAATACATTAAATACACATTCACATCTATCCTTTCTCCAAAACTGTTTTTGTCTTACCCTGATTCCCTATGGTAAGCCTATTAGTGTTTATATTTTAGACCTGACAGGATGGTTTTTGTGGGAAATGGCGTACTTGCGTCACTCGCCCGTGCATTTCTTGTCATATCCGTAATTAGAGAAAAGTGGCTCCAGCTGCTTTGATGTGTGTATGGTGTGGGAGTGGCATTGGTTAGTTGTCACAAGCAAGAAAGTTTGACATAGCGCATCTAAATCTCCAACCTCCAGGGAATCACCCGTTTTAAACAAACGCTGAACAGAGAAGAGTCTGCTGGCAAAACGAAAATGCGACAGAGCTTGTAATAAAACAAGAATCAACATTGGCTTGGCTTTTTGGGGATGGTGTTTTTATTACTCAACAGGTGATTAAAGTCTTTTATTGAACAGATAAATTGCCATATGTAGCTCTTTTGTCATATGTTCATTGTAAAGCATTTTCTATTGTGAAGGGTCATTTCATTATGGTTGTTTAGCACAGTGCTGGAATTTATTTTCAAGGAAGTACAGTGTCTATTAATGTGTATAGCTACAGTAATGTCTTCAGCTAGTCAGCTTGAGATCCTTTCCATCTTAACTGGTTATATCTCTTAAGCCTATATTGAATGTTTTATGAACAGTACGATAATCTCTCTCATGAACCGTACATGTCACACAGAGCCAAAGCACAACCAAAACAATGTTCTTCCGCACAATGCATGCAGTTTTTTTTTAACTTTTTTTTTAACTGCTAGAGGGCCAAAAGTTACATAGTCTACCTTTACACTTCATTTAAATTATTTCACTTTTAAGCTCGGGGCACACCAAGCTGATGTCAAAGAACTAGAAGCGACGAAAGTTGACTGTGTTGTCGCTAAAAAGCTGCGCTTGAACACACCAAAAGGACTACAGGTGACTCGCGCGTCAGCGCGGGCATTTCAATGTAGAGCCTGAGCGCAGGCATTTCACTCATGTTGGATGCATCAGCGTCATATTTGCATAGGCTGTACTATTTGAATTCGTGATTGGTTGACTGCCAAATCAAAATATTAAACGGAACGATAAAATAACGGTCCGTGTATCTTTTGGTCATTCGTTTTTTGTTTTAATAATGAAATCGGAAAATGAAAAATGGCACCTTTTTCGTTTTTCATTTTTTTCAAACAAAACGAAAAACAAGAATTCGGCTTGATTTTTCGTTTTTTTTTCAGGGGTAGAAAATGAATAAACAACTTGAATATTTGATCTCAACATGTGGGCGGGAATAAAACGCCCCTTTCCGCTGATTGGTCATTCCAAACATTAAACTGTGCCTTCATCAGTTCTTCCGCTGTTCAGAGCAGCAGAATAATAGTCCTTCGCTGCGATGGATTCAACGCGTTTATTGCAACTATATAATCACTTTTAGATGTACATTTAATCTTAATCTCTATCTCTTGATCTCTATCTCTCAAACAGCCAGACTAAAGAGTGACTTGAGACACAAATCGAGGCAGAGCCTGTAGAGGCTTTCTTCTGTGTGTCCATAAAAACGAGTGTTTAGCTCAGAAATATTATTATCTCAGATATAATAATTTACTTCGCACCTGCATTCACAACTACCCAATAGCCAACACCTTTGACACACTGCCTGTTTTATTATTGCTGACCACCATCGTAGTTAATGTTCACAGCACATCTACTATAGTTCTATTATGATTTTTATTCAGTCAACAGATGGATATCATAATGCCATTATCTAATGTTTCAGTGATTGACTTTAGTGAAATATGAATTTGACGTTTTTACGGTGAACTTGTTTGAGTTATATGAATAAAACCCTGAAATAAGACTTTGTACAATAAACCAGGTTTTCATGAAAGGTTTTCATATTTAATGCCATCTACCAGTGTCAGAAATTAACTTATATGGGACAAATGATTTTCAGGGGTATTTTTTACCTTTATATATAATTTCTTTCCTAATTTTATTAAATATTTATGCTCTCTATAATGTTAAATTCTTAAATGTAGTCAAATAAATTAGAATAACATGACACTAGGCTGTTACCAATTAAATCACTATCAGTCAACTGCATGATGCTTTCAGATGTAGCTACTTACAGTAAATACATTTACACATTAATTACAACAGTATAATATAATGAGATTAATATTTTAAACAACATTTTTATTCAGAAATATGAAATGACAAGATGAAATAATACTTAATTGGATTATGAACGTAATATCGCCACTAGGTGGCGGTAAGTCATTGTGTTAAAGAAGGAGTCATTTATTCATTTGTCGATTCGTTCGTTCAAAGCGCTGATTCATTCAGGAATAAAATCAAGTGGCTGTCTATATTAATTGGTCACTGAATCATCGTCTATATTAATGGGTTGTTCAAAGACTCTTATTCATTCAGGAACGAAACAACTCTGTGTGCCTACTGCGAGTCAGTCGCATAACTGTTCTTTGACTTTATTTGCTTTGGAGGTTTAGTTGGCAGAGAAAATTCTGTATGCCATCTGTTAGCCGGCCAATACCTAATATTAATTAAATAATCTCAGCGTATTGCCTAAAACAAAAGTTATGACATCTGTGCAGGGTGCGATTTGTGAAAAAAAAAAAGAGGGGGGATGTTTTGAAAAGTTTTTGTTTGTTTGTTTTTTTGTTTTTGAAAATTTGTTAAAAACCACAGTAGAGCTATATAGCCTACTATTTTTGGCAGCTGTTACAGAAACATTTTTACAAAAAAAAAAAAAAATCTGATTTAACCTTGAGGTTTGAAGTATTAGATAGCTTAGATATTTGCACCACTACAATGACACTAATAATTCTTAATTTCTGATAGAAATGCAAAATCAATCGGTAGTTATTAATAGAATAACGAGACACAAACCTTTACATTCAGTCGCGTTTGGTCCCATTTATTTTTTCACAGTGCATACACATACAAACTTTTAGTCCAAAAGTGCGCACATTTGGAGAAATACACGTTTACCTCAGATTTCATTAGATAAAATATAAGCTGGGCCGTACGCAGGGTTTCATAATTACCGAGGTCAGAAGTTTTAGTTTCCTAGGGGGGTACGGAGCATATGCTCCCCCGAAAAATTAGATTTCCCTGGTGTACATGTGCATTTTTAAGACGTTTTAAGGCCAACAAATTGGATAACAATTTAAAACCACGTCAACAAATAAATGCATGCACAGTTTTGAGGCAGCTTTAATCGCATGTTTGGTAATTTCATGACTTAACTTACAACAGAACAACGACGGTTATTGCTCGTAGTTTCTTTTGCGCTTTATCTATAAGTAATTAAATGCAGCGCGCGCCGGCGCATTTGCGCATGCAATTCTTCAGTGCGTGCCGCTATCTACAATAATAAATCAGCAATAATAAAACAGGCAGTGTGTCAAAGGTATTGGCTATTAGGTAGCCGTGAGTGCACGTGCGAAGTAAATTGTTATTTCTGAGATAAACTAGTATAATATCTCTGAGCTAAACACGCGTTTTATGGACACACAGAAGAAAGCCTCTACAGGCTCTGCCTCGATTTGTGTCTCAAGTCATTCGTTAGTCTGGCTGTTTGAGAGATAGAGATCAAGCGATAGAGATTAAGATTAAATGTACATCTAAAAGTGATTATATAGTTGCAATAAACGCGTTAAATCCATCGCAGCGAAGGACTATTATTCTGCTGCTCTGAACAGCGGAAGAACTGATGACGGCACAGTTTAATGTTTGGTTGACCAATCAGCGGAAAGGGGCGTTTCATTCCCGCCCACATTTTGAGATCAAATATTCAAGTTGTTTATTCATTTTCTACCCTGAACGAAAAACGAAAAATCAAGCCGAATTCTTGTTTTTCGTTTTGTTTGAAAAAAATGGAAAACGAAAAAGGTGCCGTTTTTCATTTTCCGATTTCATTATTAAATCAAAAAACGAATGACCAAAAGATACACGGACCAATTTCAAATTAGCGTTTCTGTTCAGAACGATTAAATTTGATTTAGTTTCCGTTTCTGGTTATGTCCCGGTCAAAATTTCGTTCGTTTCCTGTTTTCGTTTTCGTTCCTTGAACCGGTTCAGAGCCCTGCCCTCTAGGTTGTTTTTCAAGCACCTTATTACGACCTATATTTACGTTTTAAAGTCATGCGCCCTCTAGCTGGGATATTTTTTTCCCCTTTAAAAACATTGAATCCAGCATACAACAATAATGATTCACAGGATAGATGTCACATATTCTCAACCAAATTAACAACAACAACAACAACAACAACAACAAAACAAACAAACAAAAAAAGCAGAAATACAAATAAAAATAAAAAATAAAAATAAATATTTCTTCCTTTTTCTTATTGACAAATTCAAGATTCATAGAATTTGGTAAACATATTTGGGACATTACAATATAAAGAATTCCTCCATAAAGTTTAACAAAATGTCATTCTTTTTGTTTTTAATTAATTTTAATGACTTGTTCAGCGATTCCATCTCTTTTAAAAAGAAATTGCATTTAGGAATGCATTTTGCAAATTTTTGTTTATGAATATAATATTTACCATGCAAAATGTAGAAGTTCACCGCAAATTCAAACATTTTGCTTCTGTTTGTGAAAGAACATATAACGTCTTTTAGAGATAATTTATAATTTACATTTCTTGGGGCAAAAAGAAAAGAACTAACATCAGACCAAAATTTTAAAGATAAATCACAGTTGTAAAACAAATGAGCTTCCTCGTGTACAGTACAAAAAGAGCATTTGCTGTCGATGTCCATGAATTTTGATAATGAAGCTTTACATGGGTAGATTTTATGAAGTATTTTAAATTGTACCTCTTTAACTTTATTCAGCATACAAAATTTATATGGATTTAGCCATGGAATGGGGAAACTGTAGGTAAACATAAAATTTTCATAAGACAAAGCATTTCCATTTTCATCAAACATATCCATCACAAAGAATAATGACAGTGTCGTGTTACGTCTGTCATCATGAAATGACGTATGACTGTCATTACCAATCAAAATGCGTGTTCTTTTATATGCAGTGTGTGTACTTTTTACACCATTTGTCCTATTTCCATTTAGCAAAATTATTTTTTTATTAATGGCCCCACCCCACCCCAACATGTTGGTTTGTGAACATGATACTTTTAAAGAAAAGTTAAGGTGAAGAGTGTGCTAGCATTATCAAATAATTTTTTTTTTTTTTGTTTGTTTGTTTTTTTTTACAATTTTCTTGAACACTCCCTTTACTATTGATTGACAAGCAAGTGACAAAGTAGTTTTTAAGGAAATTTAACATTTTTATTCAAAGCGACTTACAAAAGAGGAACATAAGCTGTTTGAGCCAACAGTATTTATAGTATACACTGCCAGGTTTATTTAGAAATCAACTGGTTCAAAATGGTTTACTTATTAATATCATTACACAAAATGACTGTATATGTATTTGCATATTAAGCTTCTATTTGCATAATGAATTGTGATTGGTCTTCTTTCTTGCATTTCTTTGCATACTGACTTGTGATTGGACTATTCTTTCGTGCCTGTATTTAAATGTCTATAGGCTCTTTAATTCTGCATTTACACTAAGAGCAATTATGTAACTAGAAAGTTGCCAGAACATGCTATTGTTGGTTAGAATTATTGTCACAGATTTTTCTTTTAATTATATTGGTTTATGTATGAAGAGACAAAACAAATGAGTTCTTCCCTTACCGTAACCTTCTCCTTTTTCTTGCCTTCACTTGACTACATTATCTCCCAGACTGATAACATGAGATCCACATACTTCACTGCTCATTTGCATAAAGTCAAACTTAACTCATTCATGGAACAGCAGAGTAGCAATTCTTATTGAAAATGAATGACCTCCAGTCACTTTGTTGCTGTAAATCATTGTGAACGCCCTTTAAAAATGCAAAACCAACTGCATTTTATGTACACAAAACCAGACTAAAACCTAAGCTTACCTAAATCTTTAACACTGTTCTTTAGCTGCCTGGCAAGCACTGATACAACTTCTGGGAATGCAAATGTTCATTTCCCCATCCTTCTTTTCAATCAAAGAGACAATGTAATGTGCTATCAAAGCCCACGTACACAATTAACATCGCCCACAAAATTCCTGAACAAAGGAAGCTAGAGAAAAGGGCTCGTAATTATGACTCAGTTTCATTTCTCTCTCTCGCTCTCTCTCGTTTTCTCTAGTACTTTTAAAACAAGGTTGTAGCTGCCAGTCAGAAAGAAAGAGTGACTGAGAAAAAACTAATTCACAGAGCTGCTTCTCTTATCTGTCAATGGAAAGAATCTCTAAATCTTTCTAAAAACATGGCAATGTACAAAGCGATCAAAGAAAATAAAAAAAAATTCAGCTCCACATAACTGCATATTAAACGCTAAAGGTATGTTTACACCAGGGATAACTATAACCATTATGATAACGACTTAGTTTTAAAAATTGTTCTAAATGTAAAAGAAAGACAGAGTCCACACCAAAACTACAATGACAAAGAGGAACGATATCGTTGGAATCACTTTGAACATTTTTTCCAGATGATGAACGATAAAAACATTGACAGCCAATCAGAATCCATCCTGCTTCAAAGAGCTCGAGCATTTAAAGTGAAAGACAACAAAACTGCAGGGCATGCTGGTGTGGATACTAATATAGTTGTTACAGTTATCTTTATAGCTCGTTCTTGGTGTTAACGGGCTTTAAGCAAACTGTAAAAAAAATCCCAGTAAAATTTACGGTAAAAAACCGGCAGCTGTGGTTGCCAGAACTTTACCGTAAAAAATACAGTAGCAACGTAAAAAAAAATCTGTTAAATTTACGGTAAAATAACGTATTTCATTAACTGATATAATGTTAATTTACCAACCTAATGAAGTACTAATATGTTTTTTACCTTTATAATACACTGACAGTCACCAAACACAGTGGTGATGAGAGTCACATGATGAATCAGAGTTCATCACAAGCAGCTTTTCCACAAGCTGAGGAGGACAATACTAATATATAGAAGGTACACACAGTGTCATTCACACACACACTAAACACCATCATGGTAACATGCATGACATTTTAAAAATGCAATAAACATTAATTTAACAACATTAGATGTAACATAAAACCCTAATGTACATAACTGATTAGAAAAAAATTTGAAAAACTAAGAAGAAACAGAGTTATTTCAACGAAAATATATCAAATGTGAAGTGTCACGCAGGGAATTGTGGGAATGTCAATTAACGGTTTTTCACTGTAAATTTTACAATGAATTGTTCTTTTTCACTTCCAAAAACTGTGAATTTAACGGTATTTTACCGTAAAATTACATTAAATGTACCGTTAGATCTATTACAGTTATTCACCGTATATAGTACGGAAACTTTCTGTAAACCAATTGACAGTTTTTCACTGCAGCATTTTTACAGTCTTTTACTGTTAAAATCACAGTCATTTTTTTTACAGTGCATGATCTGATTGGCTGTGATTGTGTTGTCACAGCATTTTTGCTTTCAGTATGGACAGAAAAAGTAGCTGTCACTGACATTGTGTTGCGTTACAGCTGCTTGGACGGTTTTTAATATAGGAGATCAAGATTTGCAAGACTTTAATGCTATCAGGAAATATTATAGAACACATTCTTTATTAAATAAAACAAAAACATTTTCACAAGGTTTGTTTAGTTAAGTCATATATTTTTACAAATAAATTACAATAGCCAAAACTGAAAACAGAGCATATCAACATTTATATCTTAACAGTAATACCAGTATTTTCAAGCTTAAACAACAAAGAAAACTTAAGTTTTTAACTTAAGGGATGTAAAACATGCCTTTGAATAATAGTAATAAAAAAATCACACATTACAAATATGCACACAAAACATCTGTAAGAAACATATACAAGCATAATTTAGAAAAAAAAAAAAATCATATTCAGACTTCGGGTTTATAAAACCTTGCCCAGCTCTGTGAAATAAAGCCATTTCAGTACTGAGCTGAGAAAAGCCTTTGTCGAAAAAGCAATATGCATGTAAAGCTACAGTATTCACATACAGCGAAACAGTCTTTGCTCGTGTATTAATAATACATGTGTCAGCCATATGGAATGCTCTGGATCGGCCGGGGCAACTGAGATCCACTTTAGCTCCAATCCTGATCAAACTCACCTGCATGTAGCTTTCTAGTAATCCTGAAGACATTGACTAGCTTGTTCAGGTGTTTGATTAGGATCGGAGCTGAACTCTGCAGGAAAGTGGATCTCGGGGGCTAGAGTTGGCCAGCCTTGGGAAAGGCAAACTATGCTTTGAATTTAAGGCAGGATCATCAAGATGTTCATCCACATAGTGGTTCCAAACCCCAGTGAGCTGACTACCCAGATGAAACTGATTTGGGACAGAATTCTTTTTATTTGAAGGGCCCCCCATGCATGTATGCTAAGTGGTTTCCTCTGGTATCTCTGCTGTAAAAACAAAGTTTTGTTTTTAAAACTTTTTTTTTTAATTTGCAGAAACTATGAGTGTCCTGTGAAGTCTGGTTTCCACCAGTGAATAAATAAAAGTAACTGCGACTTTTTCTCACAATTCTGACTTTTTTCTTTTCTGAAAAAAAAAAAAAAAAAAAAACCTCAGAATTGCAGTATATAAACTCAAAACTCGCAATTCAGAATTGTGAGATAAAAAGTCTCAATTACCTTATGTATTTTTGGCAGAAACAAGCTTCCATAGTGTCCATAGATTAAAATAATTATAATAAGCTTCAGGACTCTAAATCCCACAATTTTAACAAATTAATTTACTGAATTTATTTAATGACCTTTCCAGTCGTTCATGATTTATTGTTTTAGTATTTAATATTTTTGTTTACTCACAATTTCTATCAAAAAAAAAAAGTAGAGCTTGGCTTAACTAGAAGAATGTATATATTCTTTATAAAAATGTCCATGGTGTTTTAAGATTTTGTTGATTTACATGACTTTTCCGCATCTAACAATTATTTTAAAAACTATATATCCTCATATGTCCAGGTTTTCCAAGACAAAGATCCCTGGTTCCTGATTCTTAATTGTTAAGGGGGTGAATTATTTAAAAAAATATATATATATATGTTTTTGCTAGGCTGTATTTATTTGATCGAAAATACAGTAAAACATATATTATTACATTACATATAATATTATAACAATATATATAAAAAAATTCCACAATTTTAATGTAGTTAAAAATTTATTCCTGTGATTTCAAAGCTGAATTTTCAGTCTTCAATATCACATGATCCTTCAAAAATCATTCTAATATGATTCGATGCTTTGCCATCACAGGAATAAATTACATTTTAAAATAGAAAATGGTAATTTAAACTTGTTTTATTTACAATAGTACTGGTTTTACTGTATTTGGTGAGCATAAGTGATTTTTTTTCAAAAACATTAAATATATTACTGTAGTTCTTCCAAACTTTTGACCGGCAGTGTACTTATCAGTATTAAATAAGTATGTATATGTATATATCAAAAATACTGTAAAATCAAAAATACCGTAAATTTCTCTTTAACGCCGCCATCTTGTCTGACTGTAAAACAACAACAAAAATTTACACAGTAAAATACTTTAGTTTTCCATTGAAATAGTGATATGCCATAAAAACAATGCATTCTGGGTAATATTTGTCATTTTAAGAAAGAGGTCTATAAAAGAGGCCACTTTCTCAAAAAGACAAATAATATTACCCAGAATACTTTGTAATATACAGAAGTAATATACTGTTAAAAACAATGCATTATGGGTAACATTTGTCACCTTTAGGTTACTTTCTCGAAAACGACTAATAATATTACCCAGAATGCATTGTTTTTCTGATATATTAGCTACTGCTTCAATGGAAAATGGTATTTTACTATGTAAATTTGTTTAGTTTTTTTACATTTACTTTTTAGAGTGTGGATACTTACCTTGAAGATTACATGTGATGCTGCCTTAGAACTTGACCAAAGCAAAGTACCTCTGAGGACAGCATAATAATGGTGTGTGCCTATGATGATTTTAAAATGCTGTCTAAGTAGTCAGCTCACTAGATTTTACAGAGCTACAGATATAAAACGGTCTGGGTAAGAGCTGTTCATATCAAGGCACGAAAATCATGTTTTAGTGCATTTTAATGTTTGTAGCACCAACCTCCTCTACAGTGTGGGAATGGCAGCTTTTTGAATGCCCATCACTGTGTCGTAAAAACAATCCTCATTAACGACCGAACCCAGGCTCTGCACGCTGTAGTCCCTGGCCAGCAGGGTGTTGAGGTCCAGACCTGGAGTGTCATCCAGCAGAGTCACCTGACTGCCCTGAAGGCTACTGGTACTGCTCTTGCTCATGCCTTGGGGTTCTTCTACAAAATTCAGTCTCTGGAGTTGAGCTTCTAAGGCACTGGTCAGGGAGCACAACGTGGAGCTCTTGCTCAGAGTAGAGTTCTCGTCTCTAGAGGGTCTGAGCAAGCGGCTAGGGAGGGGAGGCTCAGAATGAGCGTATCCGTCAAGCAGTCTGCCCTCATCTGAGTCTAAAGTTTTTGGCTGTGGCGGCAGCCTCTGCCAGGAGTTTGTTCTTAGTGCTCCTGGGTGGCTTCTCCTGGGGAAGGTGAAGTTAGAATTTAAATCTTTGAATCGGCGCTCAACTGGAGCCGTCCGCTTGGCGTTCTCTCTCAAGAGAGCACGGATGGCCCTCACTGCATTGGCCTTGTTCTCCAGATTACTGCAAACAAACAAAACAAGATGAGAGAATATTTAAAATGTGCTTAATAATGTATTGAAAAATGTGCTTAATTGTATTGAATGCGCACTTGTAGTGTTTCAAATCTTAAAAGTAGGCCTATATTTAAAAGGACTTGTAGATAATATTAATTTAATTTAAAAAAGCTGTTTACTGAAGTACATGTAAATAGCTTGATTATAATTTTGTAGAGTGTTTAAATATTACAATATTATATTTAAAGTTAACATATTTGAAGTGTCCTCTAAAATTACACATTTATTTAATATGAATTTAATTTCATTCCAGTTAACATGCTATTCAGTGTCTGAAAACATTACATTGTTTGCACTTAAGTATATTATTTTAAACTATATTATTCCCATAATAAGTACTCTTTTCTAAAAGTATGCTAAA
Source organism: Megalobrama amblycephala (assembly GCF_018812025.1). Lineage (NCBI taxonomy): Eukaryota > Metazoa > Chordata > Actinopteri > Cypriniformes > Xenocyprididae > Megalobrama > Megalobrama amblycephala. The sequence goes on from NC_063054.1 coordinate 4,396,215, forward strand.
GTTTACTTCTTTTTATCAAGGGATTACAGTGTTTTTACCACAGTTAAAGGGGTATTTCACTTCTGGTAAAATGGGGTTTCAATAAAACTTGGCGGAAAAAAAAGAAATCTGTACTGATTAGAGAAAACAGAGAAAAAGGTTGTTGTCTTCCATTTTTTAGGAAAAACTTCAACACCCATAATGCACTGAACACGTGCCATCCAAAGCCACTCCTACCAGTCTGCTATGGATATGCCTACCGAAGTCAAATACTTCCTTGCTTTAGTAGGAAAAACTTCTTAGCAAACTTTTAGTCATAATGATTTAGACTAGGCAGTGCATGAAGGCTGCAAAGAATCGTAAATATGGAGAGAATGGCATGATGGAAAATCTTAAAAACCCTTTCAAATTGGGAGACTACGAACATTGTTTTAGGCCAAACAGAGGGGAAAAACCCTGAAAGAAACTGCAGTTCTGTCAGTTCCTCCCAACCGCCCGAAGCAAAATGCTGTTGCATTAGTGTTCCATTTTACCATAACGCTGTTTAAAGACTAGACATAGTATGATACAGTTTTCAGTGATAAACCTACCCTTACAATAACTGTTCTGTTAATAACCCTCTGTTGATCTGACTCAGACTGTCTGCAGGCGGGGATTAAAAAATGCGCAAGTATAATCTGTAGTTTTGAACTACAGATTGTACAGCTTTGCTGACAAAAAACGTGATTTTCTCTGTCCAGGTAACAAAAAACGAGTAAACACGCTTTTCCACTGCATGGTACAGCTTGGTATGGCTCACTTTTGTGGCCGTACCGATACTAAAATGTGAGATCTGCAGATCACTGATTGGTCAGAGAGAATCGTCACTACAAGCGTCACTGGATTTGCGACATGAGACACCAAACCCGCTAGATTTAAATAGTCAGCAACAGCCACCGCAGTATCATTCGTTCCCACGACTTGCTTTAAATGACCGTCGCATGCAACTTGAAAAAAGAAATGGCTGTATCGTGGTAAGTAGACAAGGTGGCGGTGCAGCTATAACAATCAATCTATAATCCCACCCATTTTGAAGCGGTACTAAACTGCGGTGAAAAAGCAAACCAAGCCAAAGTAAAGCGAGCTGAGCCGAGTCGTACGTCTATATAAGCGTCTATATACTACCGACAAAAAAAAAGTTTAAAAGTTACACTTTAAAGGGATGTTTGAGTCCTAAAAACTGCCTTAAAGCAATAGTTCTCCCCAAAATGTAAGTTCTTATAATCAATGACATTTCAAGTGTGAATTTTCATTTCTGGGTGAACTTTTTTTTTTTCTCATGGTAAATAAGTTTCCTTAGGTTGTATTTTATTTGTGCTGATTATTATTATTATTTATTTGACTTTCATTATCGGTTACCTGCTGCAGAGCTGAAAGAACATCTCTGGTCGTCCCTCCACTTCAGACTTAGTGTGAACAACCTCCCAAACACAAGGATTCTCTGACCCTGAAAGAGGCAGGAGAAGGGAGTTGAAGCAAGTTATGAACTGCATGTTACATTTTGGTAATGTATGGGTCTTTTAAAATGCCCTGAGACTTTAATGATATCCATTTTTTTTTAATGTTGAGCTCTGATGTGACATTTTTAAGAGGTTCTTTAAATTCTCCTTTGAATACCATATTTCTCTTTGGTCTGTCTTGTATCTACACTCTGCCAGAACCTGAGTTCCTCTGTTTAATCCATGTCAAACTCATGTTCAACAGAGATATCTCTTAGTTTACACAGGAAGATCAAGTTACACACACCTGCTGAATTTCCAGGTCGGACCTGAAGGGAGGATACAGGAATGAGCCAGCGGAATTTAAAAGGATCCAGATCCCCGGGCCGTGAAGAAGTCTAGGAGGAAAAACATACTTGCCTATGTTAGCCGTCAGTATAAAGCATACAAACAACAAAAACATGGCTGTCAATTTAATGTTACTTTAGTGAGATATAAAAACTAACACTGTTAATCATGCCCTCTGAGCTCGGACCCGCATGTAAATACAGTAATTTAATATTGAAGTATCATCCTTCAGCCTATCAAAATAAAACTAGTATATATTACTAGTTTTATTTTGATAGGCTGAAGGATGATACCTCAAGATCATCCTGTATATATAAAAATATATAAAATAAAACTTTTATTCAGCAAAGCTAACAAGTTACAGTAAAGACATTTACATTACTAAAAAAAAAAATCTATTCCAAATAAATGTTGTTTTGAACTTTCTATATTGTACATCAAAGAATTCTTAAAAAATGTATCATGGTTTTCCACAAAAATATGAAGCAGCACAACTGTTTTCAACATTGATAATAATAAGAAATGTTTCTTAAGCAGAAAATCAGCATATTAGTATGATTTCCGAAGGGTCATGACACTGAAGACTGGAGTATTGATGCTGAAAAATAAATAATATTTCAAAATGTATTAAATAGAAACAATTTATTTTTAATAATATTTTACAATATTACTGTTTTACTGTATTACTTGGTAAGCATAGGAGACTTCTTAATGTTTTTTTGTTGTTTTGTTGTTTTGTCTATTCACTGCTTCTGTACATTCATCTGCTCCAATAATGTTCTTAAATTGTGGAATTTCCCTATGCAAATACTGATATACATGAATAGTTCAATTAATAAACCATTTTTTTATCAATTGACAGGCCTAATAAAATACACCATGTGCTACTGTACATTCCACAACTCACCATTCTTTTCTTTAGCTTGCTTTCCCGATACACCAAAATGAGCGCTCTCTTGAAGACTGGGTGAATAAAAACACATTAGTGCACTGACCTTTTAATAACACATATATTGCATAAACCACAATGTTTTTATAGTTACAATAAATCAGGTCTGACTTACGGAAGAGGGTGAGTTCAGGGTCTTTTCTCATGCGGCCCAAAGAGGGAAGAGGGTTTTGCCAGAGTGCTGAGCTGTGAATGATGAACTCTCCCATGGAGATCTCAGTGACCTGAGTCACAGAACACATTGGTTTTATTTTAAGATCATAAGGGCAAAAATTAATAAATAATATGATCCTTTTATGCATTTAAATGTAATTCTAGAATTGTATGCACCTCCTTCTCAGGGCCACTCTGCTCTGCCACTAGTTGGTCAAACACTGTGCCGTAGTCCTCATAAATCTTCTGCATCTCATTTATGTGACTGGCCACCTTTTCCATGGCCTTTAACGCCTCTGCACCAGGAAAAGAAAAAAAAAAACAGAAAGGAGACAGTTTATTTCAAACCAATAACTTACTCAATTCACAATTGACCCTTCGCAAAGACCCGCCCCCCCTTAGTTACTGTTGCTTTGTCCGACAAGTCCATGGCGCTGTCATGCCACACAGAGTGAAAAATACATCACAGAGCAAAGAGGACACTGACAACACGTCGACAGACAAGACAGAGCAGGTTACTTATGATATTAAACAAAGTCCCAGCTTTCAAATTATGTAATTTTTTAAGAAATTCGAACAATAAAAACCCTTTTGTGGCTCTTTAATGTGTTGCGACAGATTGCTGTAGCGCCTCAAGCTCAAGCGGCTCATGAACCGATCATCTCTTCCTACTAGTTAATTTATAGCATCAAATAAACATGAATGAACATGAGAAGGAATATTGTTTCAAACACAGAAAGACGTCAGTACACACCATTTTTCAAGTTCAAGTCCACCAAGGTTAATCTTCTAACTCCTGACTGCTTTGTCGGACAAAATGGCGGATTCGGCATTATGATTGGTTAGATCGCTTGTCAATCAAACTCCCGGCAAAGGGTCAATTGAATCGCTAATGGATTAAACACTATAGGGCATTTCACACTGTGCTTAAACCCAGGCTGTCTTCATTCTAAATCCCGCTTTTAACCCCGGATAAAGGAACATTTCACACTTGTAGTTAAGAAGTAGGTTTAACCTGAAATGATGCGGTGTTAGGGCCGGCTCACACAGAATGCATTTCTGCAGATCTGTGGAACGACAGAAAGCATGAGGTCTAAAGACACGTTCACCTTCTTATAACTTGAACGCTGTTTTTAGAAATGCCATGTCATGCAAAAGATACGAGACAAGACCGCAACAGTTAAAGACGTCCGTTTATTGCGTGTTTACATTGAAAAACAATGGAGATGTAGTGCAGTGGAATGGAAAAAAAACGCATTCAGTGTGAATGTTAGAATGTTAGAGCTAAATGTAGTTACACTTTATTTTGTTGATCCCCTTTAGACATTCTGTTGAATATGCATAACATTGCACCTACATGTCAACTAACTCTCATTAGAGTATTAGTTGAGTATTAGTAGACTTTTAGGGTTAGGGTTAGTAGAATAAGTTGACATGTACTTGCAAACAGTGTTGGGGGTAACGCATTACAAGTAACTTGAGTTATGTAATCGGATTACTTTTCAAGTAACTTGCTTTTTCAATTTATAACAAAATATCTAAGTTACTTTTTCAAATAAGTAACGCAAGTTACTTTTTCACATTTATTGACTAACAGCTCTTCTGTTGTTGTCTCCTATGTTGAGAGAAATAAGGTTTGTTTGAGCTCCGCCCTCTACTGTACAGGCGTAAATTTCCTTCAGCCTGAGGCTTATTTATTTCACTGTTGGTGTGAAAGGGCCTTTACATTTGCCAAAAATGTAAGCAAAACCAGCCCAGGTGAGAAAAAGTAACCAAAATGTAATGTAGCACATTACTTTCCAAAAAAGTAACCAAATAACGCAATTAGTTACTTTTTTAGGGAGTAACGCTATATTGTAATGCATTACTTTTAAAGGTGCCATCGAACGTTTTTTTACAAGATGTAATATAAGTCTAAGGTGTCCCCTGAATGTGTCTGTGAAGTTTCAGCTCAAAATACCCCATAGATTTTTTTTAATAATTTTTTTTAACTGCCTATTTTGGGGCATCTGGCGCTCCCCCGCCCACGGAGCTCGCGCTTGCCTTTAACAGCATAAATAAAGATCACACAGCTAATATAACCCTTAAAATGGGTCTTTACAAATTGTTCGTCATGCATGCTGCATGCATACATCGGATTATGTGAGTATTGTATTTATTTGGATGTTTACATTTGATTCTGAATGAGTTTGATAGTGCTCCGTGGCTAACGGCTAATGCTACACTGTTGGAGAGATTTATAAAGAATGAAGTTGTGTTTATGAATTATACAGACTGCAAGTGTTTAATAATGAAAATAACGACGGCTCTCTTGTCTCCGTGAATACAGTAATAAACGATGGTAACTTTAACCACATTTAACAGTACATTAGCAACATGCTAACGAAACATTTAGAAAGACAGGATCCTTTTAGGCTGCCCTTGTGTAATGCTTTGAACACGGGCTGGCATATGCAAATATTGGGGGCGTACACCCCGACTGTTACATAACAGTCGGTGTTATGTTGAGATTCGCCTGTTCTTCGGTTCTTTTAAACAAATGATATTTATATAAGAAGGAGGAAACAATGGAGTTTGAGACTCACTGTATGTCATTTCCATGTACTGAACTCTTGTTATTCAACTAAAAAAAAATTCAATTTTTAATTCTAGGGCACCTTTAAAAGTAACTTTCCCCAACACTGCTTGCAAAGTTACGTAGAATTGTCTGTTGGAGGAGCATCAAAATAAAGTGTTAGCAGATATTCAACAGAATGTCTAAAGGGGACCATCAAAGTGTTACCCTATACGCCTAGCAACAGACAGCCAATCGCTTGCCTCATAATCAGATGAGGGTTTAGAATGACCCAGGGTTCAAGTTCAAGTTTGAAAAGCCCTTTATTGTGCCTGAACGTGTTTTTATAAAATTGGAATGAAGTAAAAGACAGTCGAGTGAAAATTAGGTGAAGTATGCATCCGCACACCTGTGAGGTGGTTGCGCTCGTCGCTCTCGGGGTCGGTGAGAGACACCAGCTCCCTCAACAGCAGCGGGTACTTCAGAACCCTCTGCACAGGTTTAATGAGGTATGACTCCAGGGTGGACGAGTGCTGTTTGGTGGGGTTCCTCGCCTCCAGGAACTCTTTGAACGCCCGGTCTGTTTTTGCTGCCATCAGAGAATGAAATAAACCAGCTGCATCTTCTTTTGGCTCAAGATGCCAGTTCAAATATGCTATGAGACATGTCAGGTGAGGCTTATGTTTATGTTTTACCTCTTTCGAGAACTTTCTGCACCTTAATGTGATTGGCGCAGAAGCCGCTGTAAAGCTTAAAGTGATCTGCATAGTATAAGAAAGATCCGCCCAGGGAAAAAAGGAGTTTCTGGATGTGAGATTGAAAGAGAAAGACTCAAAATATGCCTCAAACTGAAAAACACTTCATTTGTCAAATGTAAATCAAGTTAAAGGTCTAACTCCTGCATGGCGTCTGACAGTGAGTGATAAACTTATTTAAGTTAGTTGCCAAACAACATTTACAAATTTTTCCATCTTTTCATTCATTGTTTTTTTAATTAATAACAACACAAATTTAAAATGCCTGACAAAGTACTTTTGGAATATCTAATTCTATCTTTTATTCCATTTGATCCAGACTAGGAATTGAATATTTCATTCATCAGAGGGTTAATCATAAAATTCTGGCTTAGTGTCACTACCATATTTTACCTTAAGTTTCTCTGGAGTCTCCAGTGCATGGTAGTCCGGTGAGGAAGTTGTTCTCTCCTCTAGGGTTTGTAGGAAAACCCTCTGGAAGTCCAGCATTTCTGGCAGGCTGCCGAACAGAGACTCCATCTACCAGAAAAGGAGAGAACTGCAATTATGGACATGATGTGCAAAAATAGCACATTTCTGACACAGTTTCAGTTGAGACAAAAAAAGACGACAATTTGACAATCACCAAAACGTACCTCATCATGACTAAGGAATGTTTCTCTTTGTAATGGCTTCAGATAGATCTCAAACAAAGATCCAAGGTCCTAAACAATGTGAGAAGCACATAATATGACAGTGTTATTACAGAACAATGCATTATGTGTTAATTATTATTTCAAATGTCCATACAAACAATGAATACACATTTAAAATACCACAGCTACGATTTTATACCTTGACATAAGATTTCTCTGTGTCCACCAGCTCTTGAATAACCATGCGCAGGCGCTCAGTGACAGACATGTGACGGGGAGAAGACCTGGCAAGGGCATTTTCATTGGAGTAAGGGTTCCTGTGGCCCTCTGGCATGAGAATGGATCCTTCAGGGAACGTCTGATAGAGATTACACACCGTCTCTGGGTTCTACAAGGTAAATCAAAGCAGAAGAACATTGTCTTTTAATGTCTGTTTTTTAATAGAGTGCTTCAGGGATGATGTATTTTTGTAGGCCAACTTGGAAGTTAGCATCACCCTGGTTCCCTTGACAAAAAGCCAATAACTTTTCCACTGGCTTTTTCAGAAGCTCTGTGAACAACAAGATCACGAAGTTCACGATTTCTTACATGTATAGTTAATCAAGATATTCTTCACAACCTTTATGAAACACAAACCTATATGAATTTTGAAAGTTACGCTATAAACAAACTACACCATGGTCGCATGACTTGAACACCATCTGACTGACATGTAAAGAAACCAATCACAGTTTGTTTTGGTCAGCGTCATGTTTGGGGTGTGAAAATGTAACGGTGATGTCTCTACAATAACAGACCAACGTGTAATACTCTTGGACATATTTTAAAGAGTCTATATGCCGTGAAGTGCACATACTTTTTAAAATAGAGTGTTTAGTTGATTCTGATAATCAGTTGTTGGCACAGATATAAACATGGCAGCTTTCTTATTCCATGAGGGGGTTTGGCATCATGACGGCTTTGTTTACAGGTAGAACGTCAAAGATTTTAACCAATTAGATGTCGACTTCGAAACTGAAGTGTGCCTTATGCATCAGACGTCCAGCCAATGGTCCGTGGGCTGAGGCTGAGACTAGTTGAGCTCTACCACAGACAAAATGCAAGTATTTTAAAACTCATTTCTCAATGAAAATCTTTCCATCTGCTGCTTAAAAATATCATTCTAAGAATGTGATGATGTGACGTTAATAGCATCAAACATCCTCAGTGTCATGATCACCTGCTGGAGTGCCCTTGACTGCCACCTGAGGGCACACTACAATGGACATTAATCACTCTTAGGACTCCAATTCCCATAACCCCTTGTTCTGGACTCATCGTCTCATCATTGCACCCAGCTGTTTTCTATTATGTTGTTAGTGTCTGTCTATTTATACCCAGTTTGTTTCTGTCTGTGTTACCAAGTTTTTGCTGGATTGTTATCCTGCACTTCTGAGCACTCTGGCTTCTTGTTTCTCTGTTTGGTTTTTGTTGTCTTGTTTGGTCTGATTTGTATGGATTTTGACCCTTGCCTGGCTCTAACTACGATTTTGGATTTCCCTTAAATAAACTGCACTTGGATCTCTACATGCAAGTCTCAGAACATCCGTGACAACCGTGTCTTGGCGACAAACCAAGTTTGAATATAAAGAGTTGGAGAGATTTGAGAGCTATGTAAAAAGGGAAGATTATTAGCGAATAATTTCATTTTCAGTCTATTCCCTCAAATAAACCTATTGTATGACTTATAGAACGATGTAGAATGTATAGAATATATACTGAAAAAAATGGGAAAACACAGATTGTCCGATTTACTCAATAAAATTATTTGTGAATCTTTTCTGTTATATTTAAGGGGCAGAGTTAGCATTTAGCATGCTAATATGTGCTGTTGCTCGCTACACGTTCGTTAGTTTGTAAAATTACTTGAGACTACTTAATTCGGTCACTTCAAAATATCTTAATTCAATTACGTTTAAGTTACGTGAATTAATAATGTTTGTGTTACTAACCTGATTGATGTGAAATCGAAGTATGATTTTTGGTAAATTAAGTCAATAAATGTGTTCACCTTACGTAATAAACATAACATTAAGTAAACTGCACATATAAATATTATGTATTATAATATATAATATTATATATTTAAATGATTTGTATTTACTCAAAGAAATTGTCAGCTTTACTTGAATTTCTTTTGTTCATACAACTAAATTGTAATTTGTACAAATTACTCAATATAGTTGCGTGGAACCACTTGACACTTCTTTTTTAAGTAAATCCAACAATTCATTTTTTTTGAGTGTGTGTTTGAAATATTATACACTGACTGAATCAAACTGTACTGGAATCAAAGGGATTTCAACACAGCCTGTGCTGGGCCATCACCCAAATCCTTTATGAATGATGCTCTCACACACATTCACTCACTGAATGCTGTATCAATGACCTGGTTCTTAATCAATACAATCCACCATTGCTGAGTAAAATAACCGAACCATTATAAACAGGCTCCAGCAGTGCCCGAGGGCAAGAAATGTTGACTCAAAGCTTGACTCAAAAATGCAAATGCTCTCCTGAAGGCTTTATCTCTAGAGCGCATGTGGTGCACCTTCACCACACTGCATAAAAAAACAGCATCACCGGTGAAAATTCAAGTCATTTGTCATCGTAATCTGTGCTGTCAGGGTGTAATAAAGTGCTGACAAAAGGATAAATCCCTCTGGGCAGCTCTGCAGAGCTACTCTCAGCACGTAAAGGACAGGGAAAATAACATTATAAAAACCTATATGAAATGTTCATTCTTTTCAAAACTCAATACAATCATAGAGTGTATGATTATAATGAAGTGCAACTGAGAGATTTTTAAGGTCATAGATAAGTATGTGTTTGTGAACGTTTCTCCTGTTTTTAATACAATGTACGATTAAGTAGGCTCATTTCAAGGCCTACAGTAATTACAGACCACTAGAACAAAAGAACATGAGATAAAATGGGCCAGAGTCTCTGAGTACATCCAATAGGCAGAAACACAAGTTATACAACCATAGAGGTAACACTTTATAATAATTTGTACTAATAACTTGTGCCATTTGGAGGACAGTGAGTCACGACGCAACTACTTTATTTCTTGTTGAAAATATTATTTCTAAGGATAACATTATTTAGTAGAAAATATTTGAGTTAAATGTATATATTAATTATATATTTAATTCTTCATGATCTCACACAATGTCTTCTAAATACAAAATGCTTTAAATATTAAGTTAAAAAAGGTAATTTAGATAACTACAAATAACTCAAATAACTGCCAGAAAGGATAAATATAAAAAGTAGTTTCTATAATAATATCTAAAAAATTACATATATACTTTTTTACATATATTTTTACATGTATAATTACATATATATATATATATTTTTTTTATAAAAAAAATTAGCAAGCAAAGCCAACTATTTTTAATCAAAGTACACCTTAAATGGGCATGTATTCCAGAAGAAATACATTTTCTTTTTAATATATATATAATATTTAATATAATATATATATATTGCTAAATATTTTTATGAAATATAATATATATTAATAATATATAAATTAAAACGTATTATTGTTTAATTTTCTTTAGTATAACATTTAATATGTACATTGATTACACCCTAAATGGCAAGTATTCCAGGAGAAATACATTTGTTATTTTATATATAAACAGTACATAATTCATCACAGATCAGAAGATCGTTTACATTCAAATATGATTATATATGAAAAAAATGTGAATCAAAATGCAATGCCAAAACAGAAAGTGCTGCCCCAAATGCGTACTACAAATGGCTTTTAAGATATTTTGGTATTTTGGTTCATTAGTTAACATTATTTATCTACATTAATTAACATGAACTAATAATTAACTGCACTTCTACAGCATTTATTAATCTTTGTTCATTTTAACATTTACTAATACATTATTAAAATCAAGAGTTGTATTTGTTAACATTAGTTAATGCACTGTGAACTAACTATGAACAGCTGTAAGATTAACAAATACAGTAACAAATGTATTGCTCATGGTTAGTTCATGTTAGTTAATACATTATCAAATGTTAACAAATGAGACCTTATTGTAAAGTGTTACTGATTTTTTTTTATATAATGAATAACATTTAGTATATTAATAAAAGGTATGAAGAGTTACCAAATGTGCACACAATCACTACATATCCACAGAAACAACGAAAAAAAGCCTGAGAAATGATGTCAGTACCATTGAGATGCACTCACACCTCGCAGACACATTCGTGTCATCCAGCAGCCCCACCAACATCTCCTTAAGGGTCTGACAGAGTGAAGACAGCTGGAGGAAGACACAGAAATCCTCTTCGTCTTCATCTGCACTGTTCTGACTCACCAACCGACACATGACCTCTGATCCCTCCTCTATACTGTATACGTACAACACGATAGACACCGAACCAAAACACTCTGTCCACTGCAGGTAGATGCTAAACTCTTTCTCACTCTCCCTTAGGAGTGTCTGTAAGCCTGGATTAACAGTTTAAATGACCACATGCAGCTCTGCCACTGACCTCCCATAAAGCAGCAGTGAAAATCACATATTTTGTTCACTGAGATGCTGTCCTACAGAAAACCTTTTTTTTTAAAGTCCCCCTGTAGTCAATAATTTTGTATAACTACACTATGAATGGTAATAAACAGCAACAAATCAAAAATGTCATCAAAATACAGTAAAGTAATATAAAAATATTATTACAATTTAAAATAACTGTTTTCTATTTTAATCTATTTTAAAATATAATTTATTCTTGTGATGCAAAGCTGTATTTTCAGCATAATTACTCCAGTCTTCAGTGTCACATGATCCTTCAGAAATCATTCTAATATGTTGATTTGATGATCAGGAAACATTTCTTATCAGTGTTGAAATCCATGATATCATGAAAACCATGATAAACCATGATTTTTTTCAGGATTCTTTGATGAATATTAAGTTTAAAAAAATATATTTTTTTTGTAACCATGTAAAAGTCATTACTTTCGACATTTGTGTAAATCTGAATATTGAAAATATAGATTTTTTAATAAATATTTAACATATTGCTGTGCTAAGCCTTACATACCATGCAGCCTAAGAAATGTTTCCAACGGTCCATTTTTTAAAGGGTTAGTTCACAGAAAAAAGAAAATTCTGTCATTCATTACTCACCCTCATGTCGTTCCACACCCGTAAGACCTTCGTTCATCTTCAGAACGCAAATTAAGATATTTTTGTTGAAATCTGATGGCTCAGTGAGGTCTGCATAGGGAGCAATGACATTTCCTCTCTCAAGATCCATAAAGGTACTAAAAATATATTTAAATCAGTTCATGTGAGTACAGTGGTTCAATATTAATATTATAAAACGACGAGAATATTTTTGGAGCGCCAAAAAAAAAAAAAAAAAAAACTACTTATATAGTGATGGTCGATTTCAAAACACTGCTTCATGAAGCTTCGGAGCGTTATGAATCAGCGTGTCAAATCAGCGGTTCGGAGCACCAAAGTCACGTGATTTCAGCAGTTTGGCGGTTTGACACACGATCCGAATCATGATTCAACACAAAAGAATCATAACGCTCCGAAGCTTCCTGAAGCAGTGTTTTGAAATCGGCCATCACTAAATAAGTCGTTATTTTGTTTTTTTGGCGCACCAAAAATATTCTCGTCGCTTTATAATATTAATATTGAACCACTGTACTCACATGAACTGATTTATGTTTTTAGTACATGGATATGGATCTTGAGATAATGAATCTTGAGAGAGGAAATGTCATTGCTGGCTATGGAGGCCTCACTGAGCCATAGGATTTCAACAAAAATATCTTAATTTGTGTTCCGAAGATTAACGAAGGTCTTACGGGTGTGGAACGACATGAGGGTGAATAAAAAATGACATAATTTTCATTTTTGGGTGAACTAACCCTTTAAGTGTACATTTAAAACATGCCAATGCAATTAAAGTCAAATAATATTGTTTGCACATGCCAAGTGTGCAGTAAGACCTGTGGAATTCTGTTGAGTACGGCTCTCTCTCCATCTGACCTCCTAACACCCAGCGTAATCCTGATCACACCAGCCAGTCTCTCAACACAAGCAGCTCACACCTCCTCAATCTCTGACATTCCCTCGGCTTACCTTTCCGCCGCGCTCGGCCTTATCGTTCACCTCCTCCAAAGCAGGCGCCACGGAGCCCTCGGGAAATTCCTGCTCTTGAGATGGATCTGAGGGAGAGAAAGAGGTGGGAAAGATGTTGTTGAAAGGGTAGGCTGTGTACATGGTGGGTCACTGTGATAGAGAGTGAAATAAACACACTTAAGGCTCATTAGCTCAGCGCACTCTCTCGGGAGAGGCTGACCCGTGCGAGCAGTTGACCTTTATTAACCGCCATTGATCTGAACTCAGTAAATCTTCATGCAGGTCCACTTTAGCAGAAATCTTGTGTCTGATTTTACAACGCTTGGCATTGTATCAAATAGGGAAAACTTAACATGTACTAGGTTTACAGTTAGAATAATGTTACAAAACCATCTACAGGAAACACCATCCTGCAGGGAATAACATTCTTATTGTCTGCGAAATGGCCCTGTGGTATAATAGGTTATGTCTGGGCATTTTGACAGCATCATGCTGTGAAACAAGTCGTCCGTCATTATGTTCTCATCATAAAAACAGCAGGGAGTCATTTCATTTTGTATAAAGAGCCAGGGGCCGCCCGCAGTCACAGCCCTCCACAAGCCCTGCAGGCAGTTTCTTCACTACTGCACATTCAAATTGAGGGGTAACCAAATTGATTTTAAATGCTATTTCCAAAATAAAAAATAAAATATTCATTCTTTTTTTTTAAGGAAAAATCAACTACAGGACCAATGATAAACACCCCCCATAAAAAAGGCATATGACACTTAGAAATAGTATGCAGAAATAAATAGACCCCTAATAAGAGTCAAACGGCAAATGAGAAGTGTCGCCCTCTGCAGGTCAGCAATGGCAATTACTGCAGCAATAACAAGACGCATGCAATTTTATGTGCGAAGATACACTGCCTGGCCAAAAAAAGTCGCTATTTAGATTTAAATAGGCAAATACTTAAGAGTCTATGACTGGATCATTATTGCAGAGATTATTATGTTTCTAGCATGTTATATATTTGGCAACAGTTCTTTTAACCCTAATTGATGGAGTGTGTAGTTTTTCATTTCTTAAACAACCATGTAGGAAGATGTATCATGGCCATATCCCGGGATGACTATGTCAAGATTCATCAGGCTCAAATTGTGAAAGAACGGTTGGGAGAGAGCATGAAGAATCATTTTCGCACACGAATTGGCACCTCTGAGTCCAGACCTTAAAGGGTTAGTTCACCCAAAAATGAAATTTTTGAAATGAAAGTACTTACCCTCATGTCGCTCCACACCAGTAATATATTAATTCATCTTCAGAACACAAATTAAGATATTTTTGATGAAATGCGAGAGTTTTTTTTTTTTTTTTTATCTCCCATAAAAAGCAATGAATTTACCACATTCAAGGTCCAGAATTGTAGTAAAGACATTGTTAAAATAGTCCACGTGACTACAGTGGTTCAACCTTAAAGGTGCTAAAGAGGATGTTTTGTTTTATACATTTTTGCAATATTACTTGAAACTGTCTTTACTAACTGATAAAACACTATTTATTAGGTGCACTGAAAGGAATAATATTAATATACATCATCTGTGCACGAGGTAGGGCCTTAAAAACTGAAGCCAATCGTTTACACGATCATCGCGTAAACGATTGGCCCTCTGGCTTGTCAATCACTGCCGTGACGTTCCTTGTGAGAGACGAGCGCGGCTGCGCGCTCCAGTAACTTTCCACACTCCACAGGCGCCGCATGCGATGTTTTTGTCCGGAGACAGGAGTAACAACTGCAGATTATGAGTTACCTGCGGTGAGTCCGACATAATGAATCCACTTGTGTTCCAATACTCGTGCACGAATTTTGGGAGGCGTTCCCTCGAAAGGAAGGGGGGTTGTTCTTACGCATGCGCTCATTTCAAAAACTCAGTAACAGTCTTTGGTTTCTCAGTCGACGAAAAGATCCTCTTTATCACCTTTAATGTTATGAAGCGACGAGAATACTTTTTGTGCGCAAAAACAAAAAAAATATCAACTTTATTCAACAATTTCCTCTCTACCCTGTCATTCTCCTACGAAGTATTAGGCGTCTCCTGCATCAGCATCACGCGCGTGGGTCGTGGTGCTCACGTGAACAGCGTCAGCCAATACTGAGTCGGCATTTGGATGTAAACACGGAAGCGCGCCACTGCATCAATTGCATAGGAGACTGACAGGGTAGAGAAGAAATTGTTGAATAAAGTTATTATTTTTGTTTTGTTTTTGCACACAAAAAGTATTCTCATCACTTCATAACATTAAGGTTGAACCACTGTAGTCACGTTGACTATTTTAACCATGTCATTACTACTTCTCTGGACCTTGAATGTAGTAATTTCATTGCTTTCTACGGGAGAATAAAAAACATCTCTGATTTCATAAAAAATATCTTAATTTGCATTCCGAAGATGAACGAGGGTCTTGCGGGTTTGAACAACATGAGGGTGAGTAATTAATGACAGAAATTTTTGGGTGAATTAACCATTTAAATTAATTGAAAGACTTAAGGATGTACGGGAGGAGACTTTACAGAGTGCTCAATACAAGATCCTGACCAAAAAAGATTGTCAATACAAGATCCTGACCAAAATGCTAGAACCATGCAAAAATGCTTGACTAACATGCTAGAAACATAATATTCACAGCAATAATGATCCAGTTATAGGCTCTTAAGTATTTGCCTATTTAAATCCAAACAGTGGCTTTATTTTGGCCGGGCTGTGTATAATCGCCATATACACTACCATTCAAAAGTTTGGGGTTTTATAGTAAGATTGTTTTCTTTTGAAGTTTTTGTCATCAAAGAATCCTGAAAAGAAATGATCAAGGTTTCCACAAAAAGTAAACGGTTGATAATAACAAGATTAACGTTATTTGAGCACTAAATCTATAGTCTCGCATAGCCAGAGCAGCTTTAATTGGATCACCCAAGAGGCCATCTGACTGACATGTAACCAATCACAATTCATTTTGTTCATATTTAGGGACGTGAAAATGTAACATCAATGTCCCTACAATAACAGACCGGTGTTGTAAAACTCTTGGACATATTTGAAAGACTATGCTGCAAACTTCACATACTTTTAAAATAGAGAGTTTAGTCGATCCTGATAAGCGCTCACTGTCACAGATATTAACAATATCTTCTTCCATGAGGGGGTTTGGCATCATGACGGCTTTGTTTCCAGGCAGAACGTCAAACTTTTGAACACTAGTGTTTACAGAAAAGCAATGCATTATAAAGACAGTTGCTGTCCTACCAGTGGTCAGCTGCTCCGGGTGAATGATGTCGCTCTTAGGAGGCTGAGGTTGATCAGGTTCACTGGGGTCACAGTCTGGCCAAATGGAGCACTGGTCGTCTGAGCTGTTCTCCTCACGTCTGAGGACAAGATGGAGATCTTGTTGGCTGAAGAAGCTCTGCATGAGGCCGAGGTCGAGAGAGGCCACACTCATGCCATTAAGAGTCAAGATCTCATCTCCTGCTCTCAGACCTGCAAAGACAAAACACATCATACAAATAAATCACAACATGATAAATCATTCATAACATTTAACATTTTATTGAGGTGAAGGAAATATTGAAATGTTACCTTCAATAAATGCCAAGCCTTCAGGATTCACCTCACTCACATAGACATGACTCTTCCTGGCACCATCCACATGGCCTGTGACCGCAAAACCTGCAGAGAGACGTCAGATTTAATAAATCATTGCTGGAATACTTTACATTATCAACATACTGGCAAATTTAAAGGAATAGTTCACAGAAAAATAGAAATTTATTCATCATTTACATGTCACTTCGAACATAAATAATGGAGGTTTCAGCAGGATGCCAAAGCTGAATTATTTTAATACTTAAAACTCATATGGGCCTGCATTTGTTCAATTATGGTGTGTCAACATCAGTGGCTTTCATGTGTCTTGACATTGACATCAAACGTGCCCTTGTGAAAAAGAAGTACACTTTTGCGTGCTTTTAAAAAAAGAGTACTTATTTAAGGAAATATTATACTTTAAAAGAATATACTTAAGTGTAAACTGAATATAATGTTTTGTGATCCTTAATAGTATGTTAATTGCAATTAAATGAAAACGTACATTTATATTAAATGCGATTATTTGAACTTAAGAGTGCTTTTTTGACTTAAGTAGGACTTCCTTGTTAGTAATTTCATAACATCACTTTAGCTACTGTCTTTGAAATATACTGTAGGTAAAGTGTACTGCCAAATTTATGCATTTATAGTAACTAAAATATACTTCAATGTCATTTCTATTGAAACTTGTATGTCAAATATTTGTAATTACACAAAGTGTAATGATGAAGTTGATATTAACTTTAAATGTTATATCAAATAACACAATACAGTTAAAATTATAATTAAGCACTTCACATGTGCTTTAGTATGCTAGTTAACACATTAAAATAAGTGTACCTCTTTAAAGCATGGCAAAAGATAATTAAATGTACTTTTAAAGTAAACTTTTAATTTCAAATGAATACAAAGTGCACTTTTTTAAAAGTGTTCTTAAGTGTGTTAAGAAACAGTCGTGAAAGTGTACTTGCACTTAAGTGGCTTTTTTACACCATCAGAAAAAAAGGTACGGCGCTTGTCACTGGGGCAGTACCCTAAATTACAAAAGTGAAAAAGTACATCTTTGTACCTTACTTACCCCTATGGTCCATATTAGTACCTTAAATGTACATATTAGTACTTTGAAAGTGCATATTTGTATCTTAAAGGTGCCATCGAACGTTTTTTTTACAAGATGTAATATAAGTCTAAGGTGTCCCCTGAATGTGTCTGTGAAGTTGCAGCTCAAAATACCCCATAGATTTTTATTAAATTAATTTTTTTAACTGCCTATTTTGAGGCATAATCAGAAATGCACCGATTCAGGCTGCGGCCCCTTTAAATCGCGCTCTCTCCGCCCCCTCCCGAGCTCTCGACTCTTGTCACTGCATAAACAAAGTTCACACAGCTAATATAACCCTCAAAATGGATCTTTACAAAGTGTTTGTCATGCAGCATGTCTAATCGCGTAAGTATGGTATTTATTTGGATGTTTACATTTGATTCTGAATGAGTTTGATAGTGCTCCGTGGCTAACGGCTAATGCTACACTGTTGGAGAGATTTATAAAGAATGAAGTTGTGTTTATGCATTATACAGACTGCAAGTGTTTAATAATGAAAATAACGACGGCTCTTTTCTCCGTGAATACAGTAAGAAACAATGGTAACTTTAACCACATTTAACAGTACATTAGCAACATGCTAACGAAACATTTAGAAAGACAATTTACAAATATTACTAAAAATATCAAGTTATCATGGATCATGTCAGTTATTATCGCTCCATCTGCCATTTTTCGCTGTTGTCCTTGCTTGCTTACCTAGTCTGATGATTCAGCTGTGCACAGATCCAGACGTTAATACTGGCTGCCCTTGTCTAATGCTTGAACATGGGCTGGCATATGCAAATATTGGGGTTGTACATATTAATGATCCCGACTGCTAAGTGACAGTCGGTGTTATGTTGAGATTCGCCTGTTCTTCGGAGGTCTTTTAAACAAATGAGATTTATATAAGAAGGAGGAAACAATGGTGTTTGAGACTCACTGTATGTCATTTCCATGTACTGAACTCTTGTTATTCAACTATGCCGAGATAAATTCAATTTTCAATTCGATGGCACCTTTAAAGGTACATATTAGCAGTTTAAAAGTACATATTAGTACCTTCGTACCTTAGGCCTTTGTACCTTACCAGTACGCCCCAGTGATAAGCACAGCACCTTTTCTTCAAAAAGTGTAAATTATATCATTATCTGCAAGTACATTATTTTTTTTTAAATATTCTTTTAACATTTGAAGTTTGCAACAAGTAAACTTCTATACAATTAAGCACACTTCTTAAGGCCCATTTACACCAAGGACGATAACTATAACGATAAAGATATAGCTCTAAAAATCAGTCTAATTATAAGAGAATAGCCATACCACATCTATAATGATAACGGAAGAGAGAAACGATATCGTTGGAATCACTTTCAGAACGATTTTTCCCAGCTAATGAATGATACAAACATTGACAGCCAATCAGAATCCATTATGCTTTAAAGCACTCAAGCATTTAAAGCGACAGATGACATAAAGCAGCGCACGCCTTAGAATAAACCGAACAATATTGTCCAATGGTGCTGATGCTAATATAGTTATCATTATAATTATCGTTCTTGGTGTGAATGGACCGTTATTTACCAAAGGTGGAGCAACACATCATGACACAACATATTTAAACAAACACAAATTTTAATTTGAATGGAATACAGCAGCTTGGATATGCTGCAATTTTTTGTTGTTCTTCTGAAGAACGTCATACAAGTTCTAAAAGTTCAATATGAGGGTAAGGAAATTATGTAAATGATATTAATTTGTGGGTGAACTATTCCTTTTCTTGTTGATCATGCTGTTACTCACCAAAGTCTATGGTTATGTCTGGACGGGACATGTTTAAGGTGAACACATTAAGAGGCCAAACTTCCAGTTCATCGTAGACCTGTTAAACAAGAGCAGAACATCATTGTGCTGTGTGATACAGAAAGATTTTTTAAATAACTGTGTAAAACAGAAAACAAACAACTTAGAGCAGTTTGGACCTGCTTAAATTCCAGTCTAGTTTTAGATGCCAATGTTGGTCTGGTTATTGTTGCAGTCAGTGCTAATACATATAGAGTTTAGCTTGAACAATCTGCTTTATACTGTGTGTTTTAGTCTCACCAGGGTCCTCAGCAGGTCTGTGGGCGATGGAGTGCTTCTCTCCACATCTTGTCCTAAATGTCTCCTCATGTGCAGGCAGTGCAGAGCCGGGTCAAGTTGCTTTACCTAAAAACACAAAAAAAACAACAACATCCACTATTATATTCATATGGTGAGCATTATGGAGTACAGAATGTGCATTCTGTGACAAGCTCAAGCTAGTCTGGATTCTTCCTGTCACTCCATGAGCTCTGAACTAGCCACAAGAGACCACAAAGGACAGAAAATTCAAAAGCATGAACTTTAGTTGTTCCTGTGTTTGGTTATTGCAAATTCAGGTCATTAGCTCTGTGAGAGGTGACTGCTGAATTACCTTGCACGCCAATGAGAGAACATCAGAAACCAGAGAGTCCTGTTTGACTGGCACATTGATGACCTGTCTGTCCGGCATGAGCACATAAGCCCGGCTTTCCAGACTGCAGTCCCAAGGATGACCTTCAGGTGGCACTGTTAAATGCAGTTTGGTAAACACGTCCAGCTTCTGCTGACAAGAGGAAGATGAAAAGAGTAGAAATAAAGAAGAACCAAAAGTGAATAAAGTTAAAGTATTGATAGATGGTAGAGTTCAAGTACAGTTCAATATTTTACTTATTTTTATAATTCTTTAGATTATACAGTTGTTTTAATTTTGCAATTTTTTATTATAAAATCACTACAGTATATCACTCTTTTAATGTATATTGTAATGACTGCTTAATTTCATTGAGTCATTTTAGACATTTTTTTTTTTTCAATTTTTAACAAGTTTCATTTAAAATTAATATTATAAAGAAAATATATTAAAGTATATTTTAGTTTACCATATATGCTTGTCAGTACAATCGGCAGTACACTTTAACCATATTTCAAAGATAATATAAGTAATTATGAAATTACATATAAGGATGTACTTAAATCCTACTTAAATTTCAAAAAAGGAAGTTCAATTAATTTAATTTAATATAAATTTAAACTAAGAAATTTTCATTTAGGCTAATTGTAAATAACATGCAATTAAAGGGCTAGTTCACCCAAAAATTAAAATAACGTCAGTAATTACTCACCCTCATGTCGTTCTACACCCCTAAGACCTTCGTTCATCTTCAGAACACAAATTAAGATATTTTTGATGAAATCCGATGGCTCAGTGAGGCCTGCATCTCCAGCAATGGTACTTCCTCTCTCAAGATCCATAAAGGTACTAAAAACATACTTAAATCAGTTCATGTGAGTACAGTGGTTCAGTTTTAATATTATAATATTATAAAGTGACATGAATACTTTTTGTGCATCAAAAAAAACAATATAAAGACTTTTTAACTATAACTAGTGATGGCCAATTTCAAAACATTGCTTCGGAGCGTTATGAATCTTTTGTGTCGAATCAGTGATTCAGATCGTGTGTCAAACCATCAAACTGCTGAAATCATGTGACTTTGGCGCTCCGAACCACTGATTCGATTCGTAAGGCTCCGAAGCTTCATGAAGCAGTGTTTTGAAACCGGCCATCACTAGATATTGATTATTTTGTTTTTTTGGCGCACAAAAAATATTCTCGTTGCTTTATAATGTTAAGATTGAACCACTTTACTCACATGAACTGATTTAAATATGTTTTTAGTACCTTGTATGTTTTTAGGATCTTGAGAGAGGAAGTGTCATTGCTGGCGATGCAGGCCTCACTGAGCCATCGGATTTCATCAAAAATATCTTAATTTGTGTTCTGAAGATGAACCAAGGTCTTACAGGTGTAGAACGACATGAGGGTGAGTAATGAATGACATTATTTTCATTTTTGGGTGAACTAATCCTTTAAGCATTCAAAAACATTACATTCAATTCTCACTTTGATATTTTAAATTATATCATAAGTACCCTTTTTAAAAGCATGTTAAATTGTACTTCTTTTTTGCAAGGGTGTAATGAATTAAATGTACAGATTTGATTGATTTTCATTCAACTGAGTCAAAACAATGTCAAAAACATCACCATTTAACAAAATATTTCACTATAAAACAGAAGATCTTAAATATTGCAGAGGTTTTCAGAAATCTCATCAATCCAAAATCCCACTCTATAAGTTGCATTAAACATCAAATATACTAGGAGATTGTAATTTTGTTACTTCACATTGTCATTTTGCTTTCAGTAAGGACAAGTTGTTTGATGCTGGAACACTGTGTTAAATTTACAGCTAGCTTTCACTCCTAAGCTTGTCTCTGCTCTTGTTCTGAGCCAGCATGCTGGGTCAAAGCCAGGTGCCAGCAACACTAATATGGATCTTTAGCACGTTCCTTATTCTGTGAGAGGGAGAAAGGGGGGTCACGTCCCTTTTCACTGACTCAACTCACACAGCTGTCACAACAACCTGCTGATCTGTTGACATTATGCAGTGCAAACAGATCAGGGGGTGGAGAAATCGCCCGAAATGGGGAGGATCTTTCAGTGTAATTCTATTGTCCTTCAGCAGCAGCCTTAATATGGGGATTTGACAGTGCAAAAGTTGTTAAACAACATAAGATGTCTTAAAAACTTTTGCAAAGCTATTTCTAATCCGTAGCTTGCTAAGGACAATCTACTGATAAGATAAAACAAACTTTCAAACTACTCTTTTTGAAAAAGCAGTTATTTTAAAAAGCAGCTAATTTAATATATATGTGATGAATTAATCAGAGCCATACCTGTATATATATATTCTCTGGTACAAAAAACAGTGATGTTTGTTGCATGGACAAAAGTATTAAGAACAAAAAAAGAACAACAAAAACAAAAGAATTACAGTGATAACACTTTAAAAATTATACACAAGGACTTCTGAAACAGTGATTTTGGACCAATGAGTTTTTACTCTGAGCTATCAAGTGCAAACTGTCAAAAATAGAAATAAAGTGCAAAATACATAATTAGGTGTCACTTGTGGCTGTGACAAAAAGTCTCTTGTGAAAAAGACGCATACAGTGCCTTTAAAAAGAGTACTAATTACGGAAATAATATATTTTAAAATAATATATTAAATGTAAACTGAATGTTATGTTTTCTGAAATGCATAACTGCATTGTATTATAGTGTAATGAAAATGTATTATAGTTTAAATGTATATTGAATGCAATTATTTGAACTTAAAGAGTGCAATTTTGACATAAGTAGTACATTCTTATATGTAATTTCAGAATTACTTCTATTGTCTTTAAAATATGGTTAAAGTGTACTGCCGATTGTACTGACAAGCATATATGGTAAACTAAAATATACTTTAAAATATTTTCTGAAACTTGTATTTCATGACTTATATGATATATTTAAATACTTTATAATATTATCAAAATAAGTGTACTTCAGATCAAAAGATTATTAAAACATGATTATTTAAAATTTACCTTTAAAGGAAATCTTCTGATTTCACATTATTACAAAGTCCACTTTTTAAAAGTGTACTTAAATATGTTAAGAAACAAAATCATGAAAGTGAACTCTTAAGTTAATATTATCTGCAAGTATAGTTTTTTTTTTTATTTTTTTTAAATACTTTAGATTTGAAGTAAGTGCACGCTCAATACTTTTTCACAAAGGCTAACATGGAAGAGGATGTGATTTTCACTTTTCACATTATAATGTGTAGTTATGTTAAAGTGGTGTAATTACCTCTGAGCTGCTTTGCGTGGATGGATGACCAAATGATCCAGAGGAATATCCTTCAAATATCTGCATCACAAACACACATACATACAGAAACATTAAATTCATCTGTGCTCAAAAAAGAAGCATGTTCTGCATCTCTGTGCCTTAATTAGAAGCCATCGATCTGAGGCGCCAGCGTAGATACTATTCTGATTGTAGATCACAGCAGAAATAACCCTGAGGTTTGCTGGGAAATAATGAGAGGTCTGAAAGATGCTAAAATTATAGATCTATAAAAGCTGACGGATGGATCAGCCTTAATCATCAGGGCAGAGTGGGAGACATGGCATCCTCCCCTCACCCGAAACACCCATGCGTTCTCCTGCTAACACATAAACACTTTGTGTGTGTACACACATACTTATATGTATATATGGATGTAGTCTATACAAACAGACAATGGTATGGCTTACCCTCTACAGCTAATGAAAAAGCAAAATCCTGAAATACCAAAAGTTGACATGAGCGTTGTGCGAGAGGTGAGGTGCATCACTGTCTGCATAGGCAGCTAGCTACTTTCTAAGTTAGTATCCTAACTTAAATGAAACCTCACAACTGAATTAAAACACATTATGAGTAACAGTACAGTTAACATCACGCTAACAGTGCTACTCGTGAAGTGCCCAAGAAACTCAACTTATATTCTTACAGTTACAAAGGAATCTAATGTTAGCATGGTGCTAAGCTAACACAATACAACACAATACTCTGAATAAACTCAAAACAGACATATAACACAAATATTGGGTAAATTATCCATTTTTAGATTAGATGAAAATACTATATCTGATAATTGAAACTCAGCAGCCATCTTAAATGCTTTTTTTCACAAAGCTTGTCACAACGCATTGTGGACGCAGTGCTCCCTCGTGCCATGTCCAAACTAGCTGTATTGCAACAAGTTTCCAGTGACAAGCTATTTGTCTGTCCACACTGAACATGAAACTGTAACATTTTGTGGTGCAATCAGAAAGATAACCTATTTGATGTTTCATGTACATCAGATATCAATTCTGAAGAACAGGATTTTGGACTGGGATTTTATTGTTTGGTTGACTAAGCATGACATCACAAAAACTAAGCAACAACAAAAATATGTCCTGTTGCTTTTTATGGTCCAACAAAAACTCAGATTTACATGGAAGAAATAGCTTTAAAATCACAAGTGTGGTTAACGTATCTTACAAGGCTAATTTCAATGCCTAAAAATGCTATCTAAATGAGCAGCCACATTAGTGAAAATTCAACTATATTTTGTGGCCAAAAAAGGTCTGTAGCGATGTATGTAGCACAGTTTACGCACGTCACTTTAAAGGGGACCTATAATGCACCTTTTACAAGATGTAATATAAGTCTCTGGTGTCCCCAGAATGTGTCTGTGAAGTTTCAGCTCAAAATACCCCACAGATCATTTATTAGAGCTTGTCAAATTTGCCCCTATTTGGGTGTGAGCAAAAACATGGCGTTTTGTGTGTGTCCCTTTCCAAAAGAGGGCGGAGTTTTAACAGCTCATGTTTAGGTTGCTCAACAACAACAAAGCTGGACAATCTCACGCTGCCAAAATGACGATTGTCAGTAACAGTGTTCAGCCTTACATTGTTCAAACTGGAGTCGAACACTGATGGAGAGACTCAGGAAGAAGTTACAACATTTAGAATGCA
Source organism: Megalobrama amblycephala (assembly GCF_018812025.1). NCBI lineage: Eukaryota > Metazoa > Chordata > Actinopteri > Cypriniformes > Xenocyprididae > Megalobrama > Megalobrama amblycephala. The sequence continues at coordinate 4,421,403 of NC_063054.1, forward strand.
TATGGACATTTCTGTATATAGTTGCTGTGGCAACCAGGGCGGGCGAGAGCCGTGAGGGAACGGCGCGAGGCCGGTGGCGCCAGAGTTAATGAGCTTCATCTGGGAGGCGCACAGGCCTTGAGTCTCTCACGGAGGAGCTCGGGAGCATAAAAGGAGGAGCGATGACAGTGAAGGACGAGAGAGGACCAGGCCTGGACTTTATTTTATGTTTTATTATGTTTGTGTGGCCGGCAGACGTCCGCGAGGGTCTGCCAGCATTACTTCAGTTTTGTTCTTTGTTTATTTTATTAAAGATTATTGTTTTAACGTTCGCCGGTTCCCGCCTCCTTCTTCCCGTATTTACGAACTGTGTTACATTGGTGCCGAAACCCGGGAGGAAGGAGGGACATGCTGTCGGAGAGCCCTCGCTGCTGAGGGGGATCGCGGTGCTGCAGAGTTCGGGCAGCGCGGGAGTGAAGACCGCGAGAGGCTGCCCGAGGCGTTGGTACTGGAGCCTTGTGAAAGGTGGGACGGAGACCCGGATGCCGTGCTCCTGGGACAAGGTGGGGTGGCTGCCATCCTGGAGGGAGCGGAGGAGTGTCGTCGTCTGCCGTGGGCCGGAGCCTGCTACCGTCCGCCATGAAGGGGAGGAGCAGGGGACGGCGGACTCGCTGCTGGCTGCCCTCAACCGGAGGAGTCATTGCCGGCCGCCAGGAGACGGTCAAGGATCGGGCCGTCCACCGAGCGTCCAGTGCCATTGCATGGCACCGCGAGGAAGAGCCTCTCGGCAGGCTGAGGACCGAGCGGCAGTGTGTCTGGGAACCAGACCCAGAATTTCTTTTTTCTTTTTCCTCTCTCCCTTCTCTCGTCCTGACGCTCCCCTTGCTTCCGTCTCCTTTCTCTCGTCTTGTCTGTCCTTACCCCCAGGTGCTGCGGCCGCCGAGACAGGCCCCTGGGGGGGGAGTAAGCGCAGACGCGGGAGTACACCCCGGCCTGCAAGGGGCGATGGGGGTATGTGGCGACCAGGGCAGGCGAGAGCTGTGAGGGAACGGCGCGAGGCCGGTGGCGCCAGAGTTAATGAGCTTCACCATGGAGGTGCACCGGCCTTGAGTGTCTCACGGAGGAGCTCTGGGAGCATAAAAGGAGGAGCAACGACAGTGAAGGACAAGAGAGGACCAGGCCTGGACTTTATTTTATGTTTTATTATGTTTGTGTGGCCGGCAAACGTCCGCGAGGGTCTGCCGGCATTACTTTAGTTTTGTTCTTTGTTTATTTTATTAAAGATTATTGTTTTAACGTTCGTCGGTCCCCGCCTTCTTTCTTCCCGAATTTACGAACTGTGTTACAGTTGCTGTGTAGTTGAATCAACTCTTCGACTAGCATATGCCGTCATGTTAATCTTTGGTGCAAATCCAGTGTTGAATTAAGCCTCGTTTTCGAAGCAGTCCAGCGTAAAAATGACGGCATGGTAACAACACTCTACTACAACAACACTTCCTCTTCTCTAAAGCAGCCTAACATGGCCTCACCCCCTTTGCTGCATGTTCCTGGGGGGACGGTTTATGTCAATTTTGGGGTTTGTGATGTCATCAACCCAGGAAGAAGCTTATTGTAGTCCCAACCAGCCATTTGTTGCAGTCCTTAAAAAGCGATTTCTGTAAAAGAAAATATCTCCCTTTGCATTGAACTTTGAGCTTCATAACTTTGCAGATGTTGTTTATGCTGAAACAGCAACATTACACACTAACTAAAGTTTAAAAAGTGAAATCATAATCAAGGACCCCTTTAAAAACCAAGCAGCTCTTCTGTCGGTCAACAAAGCAAATTTGCGAGACCAACATGAACTCAAGCAAAATCTGTGTGGGGAACTTTTTCATCCCTCATGTGAAACCCTCAATCATGCAGATTCCTATTAAAATGACTGGATTTGGCTTGCAAAATTTCACTGATCAACAGTAAATGTGAACGCACCTTAAGTTGGCGATAGCACTGCAAGGTATATTGAAATATCGCAAATATTGCTAATATACAAAACGTGATAGGTACAGTATAACTCAAATGCTTGCAATAATGTAATGATTTTAATACTTAAAAACATTATGAAAAGTCTTCAAGAGGTGGACATCCACGGAACAGTAGCAATGCCACAACCGAGCTGTTTATCTGGGGGGCAACAACTCTGACTTGACTCTGACTAAAACATCTCACCGCTCTGGAAACAATCACACTTCCCCCTGTAACCCTGCTGAATCACCCAGCATCAGACACTACATCTGTGCGGTGGAAGCCTTGTGCTCTCAAATCTTAAGCTCTCTCTCCTCTCAGACTACTCCCAGCTTGCAACAATTAACCTCATGCAGCTTGTGGTAATTCCTGTCTTTGGAATCATGCACTATTAGGGGCTGTTTTGACCAGATTTGGTCCATTTAAGGATGGATCATTATGAGGCTGGAACCGCTGAGCGATTGACTCCGATCTCACATGAGGCTGTCTACATAATCATACATGTGGATTTAGAGCTCATGCTCTCTGTTAACAAAAGCCCTTCAGAGAAGGAATGCTGATCTGGGCTTAATTACAAGAACTGATCCAGAAACAGTATTTCCAAAACAGCCCCAAACCCTTTGACGAAAGAAAGGAACAGGACTGCTGTGTGTTTTCCTGCCATTTGACCTCCAGAGAAAGCTTTGATGAGTGGCTGTTTGTTTTATCCGGCGAGTGTGACAGTGTTTCCCACCCTGACACCTGTGGACGGCATTAACATGCTACTGTGAGACTAAATGAGTAAAACAGGCCAATGTCATAAACGAGTATTCAGTACTGCAGTCACGAAACACAGGCCGGTGAACCTCAGAGTAAGACTCCTAATCCAAAAATCACACTTCTTTAAGAACATATTGATTAATTTTAACACACAATTAAGGGAAACTGTTCCTTTTATTTTTATTTGTCCTAATTAATTGTTATGGTTTGGCAGGCCTCAAAATACTTGGGTTCCCAAACTTTCTGGCCATAAGAATTTCCATGATTTTTTCAGTTGTTAATGATAATTTTAATTTTGATTTTATTGCTGTCACACTCACAAAGAGTATTTCTAGTCAAAGTAATTACCGTCAATTTTTCTCTTCACAATCTGGCTAAAGATTTATAAAGAGAAGCATAAACACACTTGGGCCCTTTCTTCTTAATATTTCTCAAAAAGAAGTCTATGCTCCTGTTATGGCAGCAATTGTGTATTTAAGCAACAACACTTACCTGGGACAGGGACTGTCTCTTTTCACAGTTGCGTTTGGTCAAACTGTCCAATCCCTTCTGTGAAGAAAACAGTAGTCCTCGTTTGTTCCGCATACCTCGAGGATGAGATCGAGATCGTCTCTTCAGGGTGGCCTCATCACGAGTGCATATCTGCACAAACACAAGCTCATTTAAAACATTTCTCCGAATCTTAATTCTCATCATCTTAATTTAATTTTTGTGGTGTATCTCAAAAGTAGATCATTTTAATGAGGTATTTTGGTATTTTACAAAATACCCTCAGAGCATGTGACGGATCCTCACCAGCGCATGAAAGGATGAGACAGAGAAAATTCCCAGACGACCTAACATCATTTTAGATGGGCGTCCAGCAGTGGCTAACAGGCTTTTTGGATTGGGCAGCTCTGTGCCCTGCAGGCTAGCCAGGTAACAGCGCATGCGGAAGAGCTCTAGGTTAAACTTCTCCAGGTTCTGTTCCCATTGCAGGATCTGTGGGTCAGAGATGAAGGAGAGAGAGAAATGTAACTGAAATACAATTGAGACATTTTCAATATTATAGAGTCATAAGCTATGTTTCCACCCAAAGTTGCGAATTTAACTTGTACGCAAAATTGGAATATTCCATCCAGTGAGCTGAAGAGAACAAAATGATTAAAACTGGCGCTATTTAAGAAAAATGGAAGTAGCTGCAGCAGGAGAAGCCACTATATAATAAATTACTTTCACCTCAGAGCGCACAGACGAAACGCAATAAAGAATAAATCTTGCTTTCAGGGGTGGATACCTGCTGTCTGGGAACACAGTCGTTTAAGACAGTTCTGAGACATAATTATACTGAACCACTTTGACGACAGACTTTGCTCAGGCATTTCAGAACAACCAAAACAGCATATGCTGTGCAATGAGAGTCTGCCAGTTGGTCCAGTTATGCTGTCCCTTCGTAGAGTCACACATTTATTTTGATGTGCATTGAGGAATTTATTCGATAAATCTGTTTCCATCTTAGTTTATGTGCATGTTTTCTTATTGGATGAAAAGTTCAGACCTCAACTATATGTGGGGATCAGAATATCACAGAGACCAGGGGCCTCATTTATAAAGCATGCATATGCACAGATTTGATGAAATCCACGCCAACACTCATATTTATAAAAACGATCTTTGATGTGGAAAAGTGCTTAGCTCCACGTCAAGGTCTGAGCAGACGTATGCACTTTTTTTCCCCTGTAAGATTACTGCAGGTTTTTGGGAATCTAAGCTATTCTTGCAGCTCGCCATTCTAAATGAAAGGATTTGGGCGATGACTGGTGATCTTTTATATGGAAATGACATTAATTAGATTGTCGTTTACAACGCAGAGAACTGAAACCATTCAGCTGCGAGCAAGTTCAAGATCATTTGCGATTTATAGATTTCACATCTGAAAGAGAGGCGTACGTTTGTTTTCTGTGTGTACGTTCATTCTATGAATCACATGTACACACATCTGAGAAATTATAGTAAGATCAAATTTAGGACGGTTTATGTGCAACATTTTATAAATGAGGCCCCTGGCCTAGGCTCTTTTGATTTGTGCAGTCTCCCAAACTCCCAGAACACCTAAACTTACCCCAAAAAAGCCCTAGCAACACCCAGTACACAGTAGTTTGACCTAGCAGCCACCAAGTACATCCTAGCAACCATCTAGCAATAGGAATCCCTAGGAATCACACAGAATATCTTAGCAAAGTAATGCTCTGACAACAAACCACAATACCCATAGCACCTTGGTGGTGACTTTTGTATGGGTAAAGCACCACTTATATTTTCTTTAGAAAACATAAAAATCTAGTGAATGTAAATAATGTGAATCACAGCAGGACATGAGTGGGGGTTTCAGGTTTTAATGCATGTACCATATACTCAGATACACTAAATGTACTGTGGTGTGGTTTTTATTCAAACACAGACATCAATGACTTAATTGCCCAATTTAGCAAACCACTCTTCTGAACTACTTGGTTTGGCTTTTAATCTTTTAAAACAAACCACACACATATGCATAAACATCCACACACTCATATCCGTTTTGTTCCTTACCTGGCTCTCAATAGCCTTCCTGTTCTTCTGGTCACTGATGACAGACAGCTGCAGCTCTGCCATCTTCTTCATTTTGCCATCCATGTCGATCTTCTGCAGGAGAGCTCTGCTTTGACTCTTCAGCAAACGTAGAGTGTCTTCCTTCCCCTGACGCTTAGCTAAATTTGATGCACTGGCAGAATGGATGGCTGTCACCCAGTTCTCCAGGTCTGTTTGGTTTGCAGCCTGCAAGTAAGAGGCAAGAGGTTAGAAGTAAAAGACAACATACAGCCAAGAGTCAACAATGTGGAAATGGTGTACGGTGTAATATATTATATGATAAATGCATATACACCTGAAAGAGATAGACATCTCCATAGGCATTGCTGAGGCAGAAGACATTCTCTTTTTTGGGATGCTCAGGAACTGCCTGCACAATACTGTCCTCAGCAAGCACTGCGTAATGTGGTGTGCATTCCTGCTCTGGGGAGGTCTTTCCATTGGATTCACCTAACAAAAGTGTACAGCCTACAGGAGACAGGAAAACAATCTGAGATAGAGCTTCTATAAAGAGGACATTACAAGTACATTTTTAAGACTGAGGCCTGAAAGTTATTAAAATTTTAATTTGAACTGGCCTTGCATGTTTTACTTGCTGGAAATTCAGCATTGGTATGAATCCCCTGCTGAGAAATCCAGCATAAATCCAGGCTGATTTATGCTGGTTAGTGCTGGTCTAGCTGGTGGACCAGCATAATCATGCTGTTCTCAAGCAAAACTGAACTGGTGTAGCTGGTCCACCAGCACTCTCACTTTCCATACAGGGGACTAACAAACCAGCAACCAGCATCCCATGCTGGACCAAGCATGCAAAACATACCTTATGCTGGTGACCAGCAATGATGGATTTTTCAGCAGTGTCTGCATTTACTGTCCACTTGTTCTCAAGACTACCATCTTACCTTTGAGCGTAACCCAATACTGCTTCCACTTGCGTCTTGCTACCAGCTCCAGTTTGCGGTCCTTGTGGAGGGTAATGAGGGGCTTAAAAGCCAGCCAACCAGCCCTCCGCACAACACCTTGCTCCTTCTCAAACAGGAAGTCCATTTGCTCCAAGGAGCCCATTGAGCCACTGCTGCTCTCCCCTTCACATTCCCAGACCTGGGGTCCATCAGCAGTTCCACTGCTACTGCCAGTCTCCAGTCCCTGCATAAAGTTCTCGTAGATGTTCTGCCTCAGGACCGCACCCTGGTTCTGATGCCCAAATTGGCCCGTTAACGACCCAGAGCAGTCCAACTTTGTCTGGGAGGACATGGGATTCCAAAATGGACTGGATTCCTCTAGCGTGCCCCCAGCTCCACAGTTGAAAACCTCTGTAAAGTCCACAGTACTTTGTTCCTGAGGTTCCTGAGGTACATGAAGTGAAAAGAGGATGACAAATGTACATACTTGTGTTACAAAATTGACACAATGTTGTGAAGCTTTCACACCCTTCCTCTGTCTACTATTAAGAACCCTGTTATCTATAAACGTTTTACAGGATGGAAAAATGTCAACTTCAACTAGAACACCCAAAACATTGAATAGGAGATGGAATTTTAATATGATAACATCAGCATGATTATTTCGGAGTCAAACAGGAAGGTCTGCTATGCTGACAGACATACGCTAATGCCCAATACACCAGAAAAGTAATTTTCTCACCTGCAGCCTCCGCTTCTTCCTACTCAGACTTCCCGTCCAATCGCTGAGGCGGCGGATGCGACTTTTGAGTGAGTCCTTCCTTGTGTTCCCATCAGGAACTGCTTTTCTGCATGGTAGGGTATGTGAGGTGTAATGCTGGGTTTCCTGACTCTCGTCTTGGGAGTTCGCATCCAGGGAAGAGGTCAGTGAGGCTTGGAGGTGAGGAGTGTGCTCTAGTTGATCCGCCGCTAGGATGCCCACGGTAGGGAATGGCACAGTCATGTTGGGATTTGTGTATAGGTCAGATAATCCATTATGTTCCAAATGAAGGAGCACAGAGTCTCCAATACCACTGTCCCCCTCAGCGTGGTTGGTATTGTACCCATTACTATAGGAATCACTGCTTGCATACTGACTGCCATGAGCTGTGGTTTGGCAGGTGAGGCTACCCATATGGTTCTCAGACTGCTCTGTAGTGTAACCACTAATACATCCAAGGTCCACTGTACGGGTGGATGAGAGTGTGGTATATCCACTACTGTTGTCTGAAGGCTGGCTGGTGGTGAAGACGTTGTCACACAGATCTGTCCCATTCCCCCAGGGTGAGTCATACCATGAGCCCTCAGAACTAAGAGAGCTCCCATTACTGGCCCTTTGGGTAGCATCAACAGGTCCACTGAGACAACTGCCAAGTGACAGCTCAACATCCGGATCCCTCCGCGCATTAGTAAACTCTACCCTCAGACTTCCACCCTCACGAAAAAGAACTTTGGGACTGCTCTTACTCTCTTTAAGCTCAGAACTGGGGCTCCTCATAGGGGCCTGGAGGCCTCCAGTCTGTTGTCTGCAGCCTACAAAGAAACCATTTCCCTGGAATAAAACGTCTTGGTGGTTCTCTGCACATATTTTATCACTGGATCTCCCCTTAATGCAGTCATAATGGCGGGAGATGTAAGGTTGGCTATTCTTGTGTGGTGAAAAACCATTTTTGGCCTTGTATCCAGACGTGCTCTCAGAGTTCCTCCACCAAGAGTGCGGGGACAGTACCTCCTCTTTAGAGGTGTGAGGCTTCAGGGAGCTAGATTTTCCCTTACCAGGGATGATGAAACTGCTGTACTGACTATCTGTATTTCCCATTCTGATCTGTGAGGAAAATGGTAACAAAACATCAAGCTCACAGTTAAGTATCCCATCCATCCATCTCCATATATTTATACATCTGTCTAATCCGACTACATTTGTCTATCCATCCAACTATCCACCTAACCACCCATCCACACACCTACACACAAACACACACACATTTAAAACAACAGCATTGTATAGTAATAGAGTTTTTTACCTGTTGTAATGCCACTTGTCAAAGCACACAAAGATATTCCTTCATATTCTTTTAGACGTATTCCTTTGCAGTGGTCATCCTCTTTTCCTAATGTTCTCTACGGTTGACTTCTCTCTGCTCCTGCCTGGTGCAGCATCTGAGTCTCACTGAGATCCTCCTCCCTTTACTGTCTCTCTACCACAGCTGTTCCCCTCTCTCTCCATCGCTCATCTGTGGAGAAACAGAGGAAGGGAGGGGCATGTGTCAGTAACACACAGTCGGCTCTTATGTGCGCAGTCTGCAGTGGGAAGCCCCACTCCAACCCCCAACCCCAAATCTAAACAGACCTCATGCTTCTGTCCTGCTGCCACATTCCATGACGTAGCGCTGCAAGCTTTTACAAGGACAGACTTCATACAACCTCACTGTTTATTTTCAGGCAACGAAATTCCTCACAATTTTCTTTATTTTTTTGTCTGAACCATAATGGTTGAGTAAATGAATCCCTCTAAGCAACATGTTTGGACAGAATATGTTTGTGGTGGCATTGTTATGCCTTAAAGCCAAAAGAGGATTTGGAAAAGATCCATACTGAGCATTTTATTAGTGGCAGGATGAAGTGCTCCTGGCTGCTTGGGAATTCTCATATCCTGTGAATGTTATCGAAGGGTTAAGGGTGAGAAGGGACTCTGGGGTGCCAGAGCAGCTCGAGAGGATATGGATATGGGGGTTTGGGGGAGGGACTATAAACACACCACCCTAACCATGACCTCTAACCCTGGAGTGAGCACTGAATGCCGCTAACACCATCTTCTTTCACACGACCAAGCTTCAATGAAGCAAGGAACAGTGCGCTTGAGATGCAGCAGGGAGGCGGACGGCTGCTTCATTATGATAAGTACCAGCAGGCGGTGTGATGTTATACTTCGAACACTGCAGCTTTTTAAGACATGGAACACAGAAGCAGCCAATGTGCTTTGTCGGTTCCAGACGCTGGGCTGCAGAGGGCTGAACCAGGGTATTGTGGGATGTGTGTCCTGTCCCATTCAGAAAAGATGATCTGAATGGCAGTCGCTCACATTGTGAGCTTCTTTGTGCATCTCACTAGCCATCTGCTGCCCTAAGAAGTGAGATCAGTCACCCTCGACCCGCGCAATTCACTCATTCCAAAAAGAAGCACAAGACTGTGCAGTGCCAAACTTTACTAGAATTCAACAGGCTGAGCCAAGAGCGGCTATGTGATAAGTCAAAGGAACTTGTTGAAGGATGCATGTGTCTGTTTTGATTATGTATAGGTATTTTCCATCTGCTCTTGACACAAAGCCTCACCTTTCCTGAATTAAAAGGCAGGCATATGCCTGCCACTTCTCATTCGTTGTTGTGCTGTTGTTTGACTTGTAATATTTCCCACTAATCATATACTGCTTTTATGATACTTTTTTGATTATTGTAAGAAAAATGCTCCATGGACATTAATGACACCTCAAATCATGTGACTTTTTTGCTATTAATTTTTCCAACTTAATGATCTGATTTTTACCTGGTGCACAATAAAACAGGTTAAAAAAATCCCTTAGCCTACATTGAAAGAGGGACATAAGCCATATCTACAATATCACTTTGGGTAGGCTCTTTTTACTTTGCCAGAAAGCAAACACCCAGAACACCCCAGAGATTTGCACAGGCAAGGTCGACTCACATTTAATTCAGGAACTATTAAAGTTTACTTACAAGTTAAAGCGGGACAGTTTTATTGATTTATTGTTTTCATTTTAAAGGTTTCCAGGTGCACCTACACATAAGACACACAGTGAATACAGTCTTGCTGCTCCAAACCAATAAGCAATCACAGTTCTGCAGCCTGATATAAAACACATGCACATCTACACACACATTACACCCAGCAAACAGTGATTATGTCTGCCTGGCTCTAAGAATGAAGGCATTATAAAAGTATGTATTTTTATAAAGGACAACTCTAAGCGGTTTTGGGAGGGGTGGTTTTGGGTGGTAGAGGCAGCTGGCCGCCTGGAAGACCATCATGACTGAGCCTCTTGTTTGACCCAGCATGCCATAACTACCAGCACACCACGTTTAAGACAAACTACCACACCAAAGACAACACAGAGCACCAAGAAAAGGGAGAGGGGGAGAGAGAGACCATTGTTGGTTCCAGGTGTTAGGGTGTGATCGCTTGATAAAAGTAATGGGTTGAATCAAAGGAACAGACAGGAAGTGTGGGGTTGCCACACACTTTGTTTGATTCCAAGATGATTTTCTGAAGCATAGGGGTAATTCTTGGCTCATAGCAGAGTAACTGTCGTGACAAAGAAATGTGCTTAATTTTATTGAATGTGCACTTATGGTGTACTTTAAATATTAAAAGTATATTTATTTAAAAAATGTATTTGCAGATAGATATAATATTAATGCAATAAAAGGCCACTTAAGTGTACTTTTAAGAGAGTATACTTTCATGACTGTTTTATTACACACTTTTAAAAAGTGAACTGTGTAATGTCAAACTAAGACTCCTCTGGCCCTCTTCGGTCATTTTTATATTTTATATTTTGAAATGTTAAAAATCGTAGCTTCATCGGAATGAGATGACACTTCGTGACTTTTGTCGCATTAGCAATATGAACACAAAAAAATCAAGGACATGATTCAGACATGTTAAAGGGTCAAAAAAAAAAAAAATTGTCACACTTACCTTCTTTGTGGTCAAAAATGGCCGACATAGGAAATGAATGGGAAATACGAAATAATATGAAAACTCAGAGAATCTTTAGTTGGTACAAACTACAAATCAGCCACTGTGCAGAAAAAAAAGCACAGCAATGAAGGGGTGACACTCCTAAATGCCAAGAGTGCAAAATAGACACCACCACCCCCACCCCACCCCACCCACCCACCCACACACATATATGAACTAGCACAACTATAAGACAGAGCAAGTTTATACAAATGTGTGAAATAAAATCAATAATTCAGCCACTAAGCAGTAAAAAATAGTATTTTGATGTTATGTTTAACAAAATGCTGTGACTGTAGTAAAATTAAAGGTCCCGTTTTTCGTGTTTTTTTGAAGCTTTGATTGTGTTTATAGTGTGCAGTATTTTTCACATAATTTACTTATCTGTATACCGCTGTTTCCACTGTCATAAAAACGGGCTGATGACTTCCTTGTTCTATGAAGTCCCTCCTTCAGAAATACGTAACAAGTTCTGATTGTGCCAGCAGTTCCTGTGTTGTGATTCGACAGCAGTTTAGCGCATCTTGCCCGGAAAGGTCACGCCTCTTACCATAACGTGGAGATGCATGCGCTCAGTGTTATTGTAAACATGTCTTTAATTTTACCCTATCAATTTGAGCCGGAATCAGACCCGGTGATTGGACTGCGGGATGAAAATAACAGCGTTTCGACGACATGGCGACAAACACACTCTACAAACGCAACTCTTGTGTATTCCTGTGGGCGGAGGTTAGTCAAAAAACTGTTTTAGTGACGTCATTAAAGAAGGAAGTAGAGGGATGTAGTCCAAACTGGCCGTTCGATGTAGGCGACTTCTGTTAAATAAAATATCTCACTTGGCATTGAACTTTGAGCTTTAAAATTTTACAGATTTATTTATACTCTAACAACAACATTACACACTAACTAAAGTTTGAAACATGGGATCACGAAGAACGGGACCTTTAATGCAAAAACTGACACTTCAAATCAAAATTTCAAACCAAAAAAATCTAAACCTTGACCAATAGTCTTTGAGAATGGTTAAGTATGAATCCAAATCCAAAATGTAATAAAACTAAGTATTTGTGTCTAAAAACCACTAGAGAATTTATAAGCCACTTTATATAGAACTATATAGGAATCTAGTGGTTACACCATGGCATTACATAAGTTTTTCTCTTTTTATCCCCACTAGATGTCACTAATCTACCTTCAAAAAAAAAAAAAAAAAAAAAAAAAAAAAAAGTTTTTTTTATATGCCTTGTCTCTATTTTAATATGGAATACTGCTTTAATTGATAAATAATTAAAAAATATATTGGAAAAAAATATGTATTATTTTCAATGGGGAAAAATAGCTAATAAAAATTGTATAAATATTACATAGTATCATAAAATACCCTCAAAATTTGATATAATAATCAAAAAATATTATTGAACAAAAATATATTACATTGGCTTTCCTGAAAAACAAAAAAAGTTACATTTCAAGGCTTCGGTCACTTTTGACCATAAAGAAGGCAAGTGTGACTCCTAAACGAAGGAGGGCCAGAGGGTATAAAAGGATATTTTAAATCATTACGTTTTAATACATTTTTGTCGTGCTTTAAAGAAGTACACTTATTTTGATGTGTTGATTAACATACTAAAGCACATGTAAAGTACTTGATTATAATTTTAACTGTAGTGTGTCATTCAGTATTACATTTAAAGTTATTTGGTCTTTTTTATTAACATTAGTTAATGTATCAACTAACATGCAATTAAGTATCCGAAAACATATTGATTTTTTGTACTTAAATATATTGGTTTTTATAAGGTACTATAATTTCCATAATAAGTAGGCTACTCTTTTTTAAAAAATGCTAAAGTGTACTTCTTTTTCACAAGGGAACTCATAGCATAATTCAATACTAGGCAATACAGGAAATCGCTTTTCAATTTGCTTTGGCTGCTGTTATGTCAACAATAACTGATGATAAAATGTGATGGGCCAAGGTCTGTGTGCTATCAGACATAGCATTTACGTAATACAGCACCACCATCAATACTAACTGAATATACTCTGTAACAGTACATCAAACTGCCAATTTCCAGTAAACTGTGTATATTGGCGCTAGACAGCGGCCCATTCAAAAGCAATTTGTGAGAATACTGTGCAATAGCGATGCTGGCAGTTTCCATGAGAGATTTTGCTGATGTCAGACTGGTAAAACTTTGTTTAGCTTTGAAGTTAAATGTTCACTAAATAATTTACATTTTAAGAACACAATGTGAATGGTGCTTGGCCTTGCAAAACTCGCCATCATGTGTCACAAACCCTGCTCGCGACTCTTGTTTTGTGTTTTCTGATTTTGTTTATCTTGTAGTCGGTTTGTAGTTTTCTTTGTTGATTTGTTTCATTAATTGTTCCCAGGTGTTTAAGCTTGTGTGCCCTTAATCCCTGTCTGTATTTACAGTAAGTCCTTGTGTTTCCCTTGTTCAGTGTCTGGTGTTGTACTTTATGGATGTTATTGCGTGCATTTAGTTTACATCACATTCATGAACCCTGCTACTGCTAGTCACAGCAGGTGTTATTAGGTGGAGGGACATTCTAATTATAAAGAGCACCTGATTGGACCAAAAAAAAAAAAAAATGGATGCACTCATGTGTGCAAAAGTCATCACTATTTTTGCTCTGATTTCCTGGAAGGGAAAGGAAAAGACTGCATGAAAGTGCAAAAAGTTATTGTTGTCCATTTTTAAGTGTACTAGTATATAAATGTTCTCAAAGCTATAACAAACAAGGACTAAACACCACTCCATTTCTTTGATTAATTATTTTGAAAAATACTTTAGAGGCTACAATCGAAAAGAAATGAAAAGAAATAAGTGATAGAAGGTGTGTTGCATGCCTTTTCCTGACAGGAAAGCAGTTGTGTGCGTCACAGAACAATCCAGAACGGAAGGAAAGCACTGCAGGCCACTGTGATGTATAGCTCACAGGAAAACTGTGCTGAAAGGGGGTAGATATGGACCGTGGGCAAGGTCTGTGTGCACTGGGCCATTTCTTATGGGAAAATGCAGGGATGACTGGATTAAACAGGTCTGGAGGGAACAGCACTAGGACACAGGAAGCGTGGCTGGATCTGTTTCCTCCCTGTTCCTGAGACAGACTCTTATAGTGCGCTTGTGGGCAGAAAGGCAGAGCCTTACATAGGGTCAGTGCTGGAATGGGAGAGTTCTTCCATCTGCTTCCACTGTTCTTTTGCTTTGTAATGTGCAATCATCCCTTAAAACCAACCAAACTGAATGTATGTGGTTTTGCTTTATCTTTTCTAAATTGCATGACTTGCTTGATTTCTTGTGGGTATCTTCAGAGTCCTTTTGAAGCAAGTCAGTCCAAACAGGCACCATATTGTATCGCTCCCTGGCAGCTACTTGCTACTTGGTGAAAGACTGAAATCTTTCAGAAAGACTGAAATCTCCAAAACCGTCAAGATTATATTTCATTAATATGTTTCAATTCAGCATCATAAATTTTGTTAATTTAGCTCAAATCAGACACTTATAACAGAAATAATATACTTGAAAAGAATATACTTAAAGGGGTCCTTTATTATGATTTCACTTTTTTTAACTTTAGTTAGTGTGTAATGTTGCTGTTTGAGCATAAACAACATTTGCAAAGTTACGATGCTCAAAGTTCAATGCAAAGTGAGATATTTTCTTTTACAGAAATTGCTTTTAAGGACTACAACAAACAGCAGTTAGTGACTACAAAAAGATGACATCACAAACCCCAAAATTTACATAAACCCTGCCCCTGGGAACATGCAACAAAGGGGGGTGAGGCCATGTTGGGCTGCTTTGGAGAAGAGGAAGAGTTGTTGTAGTAGAGTGTTGTTGCCATGGCCGCCATTTTACGCCGGACTGCTTCACAAACAAGGGTCAATTCAACGCTGGATTCGCACAAAAGATTAACATGGCGGCACATGCTAGTCGATGAGTTGAATCAGTTCCACAGTAACTATATAAATTTATCCACTAACCATTCAGAAACGTCCAGTTGCATTCTAAAAGTTGTAATTTCTTCTTGAGTTTCTCCATCAGTGTCCGACTCCGGTTTGTATAATGTAAGGCTGAACACATTACTGACAATCGTCATTTTGGCTGTGTGAGATTCTCCAGCTTTGTTGTTTTTGAGCAACAACTCAAATCAAACAACTCAACTTTCCTCTTCTGGAAAGGGGGCCGGGAGCAGCATCTCATTTGCATTTGCAAAGGGACACACACAAAAACAGCATGTTTTTCCTCACACCCAAATTAGGGGCAAATTTGACAAGCAAATTTGACATCTTGTGAAAATGGGCATAATAGTGTGAACACTTTAAAGGTCCCGGTTCTTCGTGATCCCATGTTTCAAACTTTAGTTAGTGTGTAATGTTGTTGTTAGAGTATAAATAAAATCTGTAAAATTTTAAAGCTCAAAGTTCAATGCCAAGTGAGATATTTTATTTAACAGAAGTCGCCTACATCGAACGGCCAGTTTGGACTACATCCCTCTACTTCCTTCTTTAATGACGTCACTAAAACAGTTTTTTGACTAACCTCCGCCCACAGGAATACACAAGAGTTGCGTTTGTAGAGTGTGTTTGTCGCCATGTCGTCGAAACGCTGTTATTTTCATCCCGCAGTCCAATCACCAGGGTCTGATTCCGGCTCAAATTGATAGGGTAAAATTAAAGACATGTTTACAATAACACTGAGCGCATGCATCTCCACGTTATGGTAAGAGGCGTGACCTTTCCAGGCAAGGTTCGCTAAGCTGCTGTCGAATCACAACACAGGAACCGCTGGCACAATCAGAACTCGTTACGTATTTCTGAAGGAGGGACTTCATAGAACAAGGAAGTCATCAGCCCGTTTTTATGACAGTGGAAACAGCGGTATACAGATAAGTAAATTATGTGAAAAATACTGTGTTTTTTTACACGCGAAACATGAACACATGTTATATTGCACACTATAAACACAATCAAAGCTTCAAAAAACCACGAAAAACGGGACCTTTAAGTGTGAACTTAATAATGCTTGTTAATTGCAATTAAATGAAAACCTATTATAAATTTAGTTTAAATTTATAATAAATGCAATTATCTGAACTTTATAGTGCTTTTTTCACCCACTTAAGCAGGACTTAATAAGTAATTTCATAATTATTTTATTGTCTTTGAAAATTCGGGGTTGTTTCAACCCATGTTTGGGTAAAATATGGACAAACCCAACTGTTGGGTTTAAAATGTAATTTAAAAATTTAAACCAATGGTTGGGTTAGTCCATATTTGACCCAAATGTGGGTTGAAACAACCCAGCATTTTTGTACTGACAAGCATTTATGGTAAACTAAAATATACTTTAATGTAATTTCTTTTGAACATGTTACTAAAATGTCATGTATTTAAATATATTTATAATTATAGTTTAGACATTTAAAATACACTATATTGCCAAAAGTTTTGGGATGCCTGCCTTTTCGTGCACATAAACTTTAATGACATCCCATTCTTAATCCGTAGGGTTTAATATGGAGTTGGCCCACCCTTTGCAGCTATAACAGCCTCAACTCTTCTGGGAAGGCTTTCCACAAGGTTTAGGAGTGTGTTTATGGGAATTTTTGACCATTCTTCTAGAAGCACATTTGTGAGATCAGGCAGTGATGTTGTCGAGAAGGCCTGGCTCACAGTCTCCGCTCTAATTCATCCCAAAGGTGTTCTATCAGGTTGAGGTCAGGACTCTGTGCAGGCCAGTCAAGTTCCTCCACACCAAACTCGCTCATCCATGTCTTTATGGACCTTGCTTTGTGCACTGGTGCCAGTCATGTTGGAACAGGAAGGGGCCATCATCAAACTGTTCCCACAAAGTTAGGAGCATGAAATTATCCAAAATGTCTTGGTATGCTGAAGCATTAAGAGTTCCTTTCACTGGAACTAAGGGGCCAAGCCCAACCCCTGAAAAACAACCCCACACCATTAATCCCCCCTCCACCAAACTTTACACTTGGCACAATGCAGTCAGGCAAGTACCGTTCTCCTGGCAACCACCAAACCCAGACTCGTCCTTCGGATTGCCAGACAGAGAAGTGTGACTTGTCACTCCAGAGAACACGTCTCCACTGCTCTAGAGTCCAGTGATGGTGTGCTTTACACCACTGCATCCCACGCTTTGCATTGCACTTGGTGATGTAAGGCTTGGATGCAGCTGCTCGGCCATGGAAACCCATTCCATGAAGCTCTCTACACACTGTTCTTGAGCTAATCTGAAGGCCACACGGAGGTCTGTAGCTATTGACTCTGCAGAAAGTTGGCGCACTGCGCACTGTACGCCTTAGCATGCGCTGACCCCTCTCTGTGATTTTACGTGGCCTACCACTTCATGGCTTAGTTGCTGTTGTTCCCAATTGCTTCCACTTTGTTATAATACCACTAACAGTTGACCGTGGAATATTTAGTAGTGAGGAAATTTCACGAAATGGACTTATTGCACAGGTGGCAACCTATCACTGTAATTGCTTGAATTCACTGAGCTCCTGAAAGTGACCCATTCTTTCATAAATGTTTGTAGAAGCAGTCTGCATGCCTAGTGCTTAATTTTATACACCTGTGGCCATGGAAGTGATAGGAACACCTGAATTCAATGATTTGGAGGGGTGTCCAATACTTTTGGCAATATAGTGTATATTAACTTTAAATAAAATATTAAATAACTTATGTTAAATTTTATCAAAATTAATTGTACTTTAAAGCACAAAGCAAAGCAAAAGATTATTAAAACATAATGATTTAACATGTACTTTAAAGTAAAACTTAATTGACTTTGGAAAGTTAAATTTTGAAAAGTGTACTTAAAATATGAAAGTATGCTCTCTTAAAGTATACTAAAGTGACCTTTTATTTAATTAATTTTATATCTGCAAGTACAGTTTTTTATGCTTGTAATATTTGAAATGCACTAAATGTGCACATTAAATACAGTTAAGTGCACTTCTTTTTTCAAAAGGTTAGAGACTTTTCCGAGTCTCAAAAGATGCATACATAAAAAATGGCAAAGTTAGCAGAAGCAATAAGACAGCTGGTTTGTTCTGTGGTTTTTTTGAGTATTCTAATGTTTTTACATTACAATTTTACACTGCAAGGCTGTATTCATTGGGTCTGTGTGCTTTTCTCTGGAGGACTAACATTTGGCCACTGCCATGTTTTAGCACCTGACTCCCACCAGCAAACCACACAAACACACAGTTGCTGCCCACTAATGGGCAGGATGCTGTGGTTACACCTAAGCCCGAGTAAACACAGCAATCCTACACCTTAAACACACCGAAACACAACTCCTAAGCGCTGCAGTGAAACTGAAAACATAAAATCAATACAGCTCCAATTGCATCTTCAAGTTTTTAATTCCACTAGTATTGAAATTAGACTTAACAATGACAAACTGGCATTTTTCAGGAAATAAACATAGTTAAAATGTATAGTATACAGTAATGTGATGGGAATAGCCTTGCCAAAGACTCTTGAAGAAAATATACATGATTTGTTTTCATTGTTTGTTTCAGAGTCCAAGCCTTAAGTCCTTTTTACAGCTGGTATCAACATCCCTCTCAGGGGATCCGATCACAATTGATCAGGCGAGACACATCGCCATTTACACCTGGGAGTAACATGCATCTCAAATGTGTCTCCTTGTGATCATTGTGATGACATTTCAAAGAGGTCTCTGATTTCATGAGAACATACATCATTTACTTTAGTGTATTGGTGCATGTTTAAAAGGTCAAACATAAACAAAACAAAACAAAAAACACATTTCTAAATACAGTATTCAAAATGTTATTCTCCCACAACTGCTTTGAGATTAGTGCACATTATTATTTTAGTCTTGTATTAACTGAATTTTGTATGTGCTTCACATAATCTGCCATTACATGTTGATGTCATGAAAAGAGGACATGTTCTCTTAACTTTGTGTATCTGCTCTCCCAAATTTCCCAAATCAACTGTACGCTTATTTTCTTGTAAAGTTACACAGTTTAAAACCTACATCTTTGCACAATTTATAACTGACAGGTGAGTCAAGTTGTTCTTACACTGCAAAGATTTATAATGGTTTGGAGATGTGTTGATTCTTTTGCTGTGCAAAGCACTGGTACCTTTGGAAATACAAAACTGTTTAATGTGACTAAGTTTATCCATGCTGTTGCGTTGATTGGTTATAAAAAAGAAAAAAAAAAAGCACTTTTAATAGATAAAGCATGGCATTGCATAACACCAATGACAGATTTCACCAAGGTAAGGAACTGAACTGCCCATTCACTTCACTGATAAAATACCAGCCTGCCAAGAATTTCTCTCTCATATTCACAAAGAAAAGAGTCGTTTCCTTTGGCCTTACACTGTTCTTTAGCCATTTCCTGCCAGTGGGTCACTGACCAATCAGAAAGGGCCTTTTTTTTTCAAATGTCATAGAGAAATCAGTCCACCCATCCATGTCAGTTCCGTTTAGGCAGTTTGAGTCAAACATGCATGGGAACAAGGCTGAAACTCACTCAGTTTTGCATCTTCAGAATTGGGTTGGATTATTCTTCGTACCTTGAGTGTGAAAGCATTTAACCCTTAAATGCATGACTGTTTCGCCAATCATTTTTACATATTCGGGTCTTTATCGACCCGGATCTACATCTAACACGGAAGGATCTCTACCAGTCGTGATAATATAAAACTCCTCTGATATTAGAGTAACAATTACAGAAGAATAAAATAAAGCATATTTTGTTACCTTTTTGAGCTTGAAAGGGCTCCGTTTGAGCAGATGTTTCATGCCATCATCACTTTCCTCGTCAGAGCTCATTTCCCAGTAAATTCAGCAAATAATAGGCTAGTTTTATGTTTGAGGTCACGAATATGATCCCATTCGCGATCTCAAACGTATTCTCAAAACTATATAATTTTCGACATTTTCAAAATCAATATTTTGATCGCTGCCACCTTGTGGAATAAAGGTGAATTGCACTTATTCCATCATCTAAGATTCAATTATTGTTGTGCAAAAAAAATATACGTACACTCATACACACCTCGGGTCATTTGCGACCCTATACAATTTTTACAAAAAATGAATATAAAAATAATCATTCTTTTATAATTTTATGGTTTTTTTCTTGTTATATTCTTTATAATGATTTGATTGAGGAATACCAAGAAGGTTGATGTCTAACTTTAAAAAATGAACGAGGAGGAGGGTAGTGAATGACGTCCCATGTCACTAAAGACCCGAGGTAAGCATTTAAGGGTTAGTCCTCCTGAAATCAAAATTTAAGTTTTTTAGCTTTTAGTATTTATATGTTAGACTTAAGGTTATGAATAAGCTGGTGTGTTCCAATACAATGACAAAATTCACATTTAGGAGAGATAAGGTATTCAAAACTTACTCTCACTTCAGCTAAAATGGATCACAGATTTCCATGACGTCACCGCGCGCTTCAGCTACAAATACATACAAAAATATGTCAAAATGTCTGTCTTTGTGAGTTTTGGAGGTTTTTTATGAATGCACTGACAGGGCCCCCCTCACAGAGGTTTGTTTAGGGCCCCTAGAAGTCTAGGACTGGCACTGGCTGTGCACAGGTCGCTGCGGACACAGAAATCAAGCTGCACGCAGACAGTGCGCGTAGACATTAGATGATGAAAATTACATCACGCAGACCGTCAGCAAGCTGAAGCGAAATGTGGACAAGGAAAGTATACTTCGGTCCTATAAGAAAACTTCTTCTGACCCAACTTTGATGGTGTCACATGGATGTTTGAAGAGTCAACCGCACCCTTGATGGCTGGTGCTCATTAAAGGCTTCATTTCTAACGTTTGCAGAAGTTGTTACATTCAGTCATCCTCTGCTGCAAAAGAACCTCTTCTGGACTGAAAGGAACATGTAAACAAACCCAAAAAGACCATTCTCTCTTACATAACAGGGCTGCATATTGTGGTTCCTGTCTACACCAAAAATCTGATCTCACCACCGGGAATTTAAGAGGCGTGCCTCTTACACAACACAGCACGAGCGCTGGACAGAATGGAAAATATTGTTGGAAAAAGACTCATAGACATAGTCAGAGGAGAGCACGTTGAATCAGAGCATGTCCTTTTGCAGGCTTCAAGTGTCCTGTACACATCTGAATGCATCATCAGTGTTGGGAAGGTTACTGCGGAAATGTAATAGGTAACAGATTACAAGTTACCCTGTTTAAAATGTTATTAGTAGTGTAACTATTTCAATTACTTTATTAAAGTAATGTAACTGATTACATTTACTTTTTGATTACTTTTCTACAATTTCTTTCAAATTTCTTTTCAAATTTCTGTACAGACTTTCAAAATCCTTCATCACTTCAATTAAAGACACAACACTAGATTTTCGTCGCCTATTCAAAACAAAGGCGTAGCTTGATGACGCCGAGATCGAGCACGGAATCTTGGGAGATAACGACTTAGCCTCACAGCCTGTGGAAAAGAATCGGGATGGGACAGTTTAATAGCTATGATACTGTTTTTGAAATCAAATTTTTGCATAGCTATGACAGGAAACACTGGCATCTAACAATGCTTTATACGCAAAATAAAGTCACAATTGTGAAATATGAAGGACTCCATTCCAATGTAACATGCTACAACATTTAAAACTACACTAATTCTAATTGTGCAAATGACTAAAAATACAGTCATTTGCACAATTAGATATTATATTAGTTAAGAGACTACATGCAATATTTTTTCTTGTAACTAATCATTCAGTATGAACTTTTGTAGGCAAATGGGGTTTTTTTAAATGGTAAAAAGTTGAAATGGTGACATGATATAAAATATATCCTTTCCTTTATATATATAATATACTGTATACAGTTTAAAATGTTGGTAACACTTTATTTTAGGGTTTAACTAGTTGCTTATTAGCATGCATATTACTAGAATATTGGCTATTTATTAGTACTTATTAAGCACATATTAATGCCTTATTCTGCCTTATTAATGACCTTATTCTATATTCTTAATCCTACCCAATACCTAAACTTAACAACTAACTTACTAACTATTAATAAGCAGTAAATTAGGAGTTTATTAAGGGAAAAGTCATAGTTAATAGTTTATATGTGTTCCCTATACTAAAGTGTTACCAAAATGTTAAACTCAGAATCTTGATTTTAAAAAAAAAATCATGGAGCACTTTGTGCTATGGACATAAGATATTCATAATGATTTGGCTTGAGAATTAAGGCTCTTTTGACCTACAACCAATTAGTAACAACTTGGCAACCACCCACAACACCCTAGCAACTTCTACATGGTCAAACAGCACACATATTTCTAGTTTTACTGTGAATTATGGGTCATTGAGGTTCATAGAAAGTCTTTGTGGGAAAAGGGGCTCTGTTTAATGCACATTAAATCCTTAATCTTACAGGATTTGAGAGTTCCCAGTTTACTGTTCCACTAGTCAAGACTCTATGGCTTAGCTTTGTTTGGCTTTTAATGCCTTAAAACAGGCATTTCTTATAGATTTTAAACAATATTCTAGTTTAGTCAGTGTACTGTTTAATACCAATTATAATGCAAAACGCTGGACTAACTGTTGCTGTGGTTGCCGTTGTAGGCAAAAGAGACTGTTCTCTTCTTTAGCGACGAGTAAAAATATGCACTGTAAATAACCTGTGCCCTAACTTTTGTGGTTTGTTTGAAAATGCTGTTGCAAACCCCCTTATTCACACCCTGCACTTCCAGCAAACATCATATTTCCGTAGGCAAATCCTGATAAACAGTTGTCTGGATGAGAGAGTGAATAAGAATCATCTGTCCTGGGAACTGAGGAGAAACACTGCATGTATAATTAAAAGCAGCTGCGGCTGAAGGCGGATCATTATACTGGGGGGAAGGCCTGGGAAAAGTGAATGATGTCATGAGGAGCCCATCTTAAAACAGTTGTACGTAGCGTTGAGCGTTTTACTTAGCAGTTCAGTAAGGGATGGGAAAACATTTCTGTTTATCGCCAGAGGGATGGAGCATGCTGGGAATAAAACCAGCTCTTACTCTGTGGTAAATCTCATTAGAGAAACCAGAGAAAACAAACTGTTAAAATAGCGACTGCCTGTTCCTTTTCTCTGACTGGAAACAGAAGCGTTTCTCTGAGAATCGTGGTCATCCCTGCAACTCTGAGATCATTTGATTATGAGCGGCGCAAAGACGACACACTGGCGCATGGCTTTCCCAAGGTCCATTATTAACACAGAAGCGGGATGCTGATAAGATCATATTTTACTGTTAAATAGCAGAGCGGCTGATTCTGGGTCCTTGAGTTTCCAGTGTGGTGTGACCACAGCAAGCCCCGAACCGCTCGGTGCCCCCCTCACCCAAACGGACGCCTAGACTAAACGACCTACGGCTCCCAAAATTACAGCCATGGGCACACAGCACTCCTCATTTCCATGTGCTACATGACTAAAACTCCCCATTTCTTGGAAGCTATGTGTCCGCTTGACACAAACATACACACAGCATGTTTAACCATAACTATGCAGGCTGAAGTGAAGGCATCCATATATATATATTTATATATAGTTAAAGAAAGGAGATATTTAAAATGAGAACCATTTTTTTAAATTTAATTTTCTTTTACCATCAGATGAGATGCCAGCAGTATTTGAACCACTCAACCACTTAGTATTTTTAGGTTGAAAAACATAGTGAACGGTACAGCAGGCAGCGCAACAAGAAATTTAGCTTTAGTTATAGTATGCAACTTAGGTCAAAATAAATAAGAAGGCCACAAAAAGACATTTCTATTCACAGTCGATTTCTGAGGAGGCCTGAGTTTGCCAAAAACAAGTAATTTTACTAAAGGTGGTGCCAGCAAAACAGAGCCTTGTTCAATTCAGACACCATTATGATCACAAAGTATGTTGGTGAAACATCTAGGGCTATTGATACAGATTTTCTGATTTAGACATCTATAGTCTATTTTAAAGGGACAGTTCACCCAAACCCCAATCACCCAATCTGTCATCATTTACTCACCCTCAAGTAGTTCCAAACCTGTATGAATTTTTTTTAGTTCTGTTGAACACAAAGGAAGATATTTGAAAGAATGTCAGTAACCAAACAGATCTCGGCTCCCGTTTACTACCATAGTAGGAAAAATAAGTACTATGGCAGTCAATGTGAGCCGAGATCTGTTTCGTTACTGACATTCTTCCAAATATCTTCCTTTGTGTTCAGCAGAACAAAGAAATTCATACAGGTTTGGAACAACTTTAGGGTGAGTAAACGAAGACAGAATTTTCAGAACTATCCCTATCCCTATATTGCTGGGTGGTATATTTTTTTAAATTTGCTATAGTATATACCGCTTAATGTATCAAAAAGGAATTCGGCTTATAAGAGTCATTTGTTCATGAAACAGACTAACCAGTTATTTATTTGTTTTTGTGTGATTATCTTCAGAGAAACCTAGTCCAATTCCAAAATGGCTATAATGAATGTGATAGCTAGGAGGTTAAACAGAAGCAAAGGTATTGACTACTTAAACTCAAACTAATCTTGCATTCTGTCACATTTGCACCTTTTCACTTAAGTGGTTAGACTGGGTTTGATTCAGACTCCAGAATCAGCAAATTCACCTCAATCCACACATGCCAAAAAATTAAAAAGGGGGTTCAGGTTTGCCAAGGACAATGTCAGCCCTGTTTGATTTGGACTAAGGTGAATTCCCTTTCACCATGTGTTGACTTTCCACATCAGATCCCTGCTGGATGTTCAATGGCTCTTTGGCTTCCAGAACTGTGGGTGTTCGGCTGAAAGTCAGGCACGTGCTTGAGCTGGATTTCTTTTTCATACTGGTGTTGAATGAGTAACGGTGTCAGATTTTATTCTAAATACAGCTTAGGTTTTAGTTCAGCATACTTTCTGTACATTTCTATTTTCTCAAATGCAAGACCTCTGTACACCCAACAATGAAAACTCTGTCATCATTTACTCATGCTCATGTTGTTCCAAACCTGTAAGACTTTCGTTCATCTTCAAAATGCAGATATTAATGATTTCTGTCCCTCCATTGACAGCTACGCAACTATCACTTTGACGCTTCAAAAGAGATTCATAAAGAGATTGTGAAACTAATCCATATGAATTCGAAGCAGTTAAGTCCAAATTTTCTGAAGAGACTTTATATAATATAATGAACAGATTTAATTTAGGCTTTTATTCACATAAACATTTCATCAATTGCACACATTGTGTTATGCTGGACGTTTGAGCTTCCGCAAGAACCAATGAAGTTCTTTCTTGTGTGTTATGCAGCACAAACGTGCTTTTTGAGCTTCCGCAAGAACCAGTGAGGTTTGTTCTCGTGTTATGCAACATGTTTGAGCTTCTGCAAGAACCAATGAGGTTCATACACAGCACATTTGAGCTTCTGGAAGAACCAATGAGGTTCATGCGCAGCACGTTTGAGCTTCTGGAAGAACCAATGAGGTTCATACGCAGCACGTTTGAGCTTCTGGAAGAACCAAGGAAGTTAATTCTTGTGTATTACGCAGCACAAACGTGCTGTTTGAGCTTCCGCAAGAACCAGTGAGGTTTGTTCTCGTGTTAAGCAGCATGTTTGAGCTTCTGCAAGAACCAATGAGGTTCATGCGCAGCACGTTTGAGCTTCTGGAAGAACCAATGAGGTTCATACGCAGCACGTTTGAGCTTCTGGAAGAACCAAGGAAGTTAATTCTTGTGTATTACGCAGCACAAACGTGCTGTTTGAGCTTCCGCAAGAACCAGTGAGGTTTGTTCTCGTGTTAAGCAGCATGTTTGTTTGAGCTTCTGCAAGAACCAATGAGGTTCATACGCAGCACGTTTGAGCTTCTGGAAGAACCAATGATGTTCATACGCAGCACGTTTGAGCTTCCGGAAGAACCAATGAAGTTAATTCTTGTGTGTTACGCAGCACAAACGTGTTGTTTGACCTTCCGCAAAAACCAGTGAGGTTTGTTCTCGTGTTACGCAGCATATTTGAGTTTCCACAAGAACCAATGAGGTTCATACTGCGCACGTTTGAGCTTCCGGAAGAACCAATGAGGTTCATACACAGCACGTTTGATATCCGGAGACTAATGAGGTTCATTCTCATGTTATGCAGCACGTTTGAGCTTCCACAATAATCAGTGAGGTTCATTCTCATGTTACACAGCACGCATTAGTTTTACAGCCTCTTTTATTAACTTTTTGAAGCATCAAAGTGGTAGTTGTATAGACCATCAATGAAGTGAAAGAAATCTCTCAGATTGCATTAAAAATATCTTTATTTGCGAAAATGAATTAAAGTCTTATGGGTTTGTAATGACATTTGTGAGTAACTGATGACATTTTTTTTTTTTTCCAATTTTTGGGTGAAACCTTTAAGGCCGTGCATTTACCAAATTGTTTTTAGTCAGCTGAAAACAACAGGTGCTCTTCTAAAAATACCTTGCTGCGGGCACTTGAGAGTGCTTCGGTGGCGTAGCTTTTTTTTTTCTTTTTTTTTTTCACTTGAGACGCTTAAGTTGCTATGATATGGAATTTCATAATATGGTATCTGATTGTGCAAATAGTTTGTTTCCGAATATAAAAATGTTCATACAATGTAGTATTTGCTCTGGCTCTTTTTTAAAATTATTTTGTTCCATTGTTATGCTTGTTGTTGTTGTCTGTTGCCATTGTACAAGCAGGATGTGGCAGTTGGTCGGTGTGGTATTTGTCCCGCCCCTTCTCCTCCACTGTGATTGGATGGCTGGGTAAAAAGTGACAATGACGAGCGCTGATTTTTACCCTAAATTTAACATTTTTCAACTCTCTGTGTCTGGAAAAAAAATGCTCAGAAAAAAAAGTGCTCAGAACTCAGCTTGAAATAGACATTCAATGCCTCGTCATGCTACTGCCGTTAAAGGTGCCATCGAACGTTTTTTTACAAGATGTAATATAAGTCTAAGGTGTCCCCTGAATGTGTCTGTGAAGTTTCAGCTCAAAATACCCCATTTTTTTTTAATTAATTTTTTTAACTGCCTATTTTGGGGCATAATTAGAAATGCACCGATCAGGCTGCGGCCCCTTTAATCGCTCGCGCTCTCCGCCCCCTCCCGAGCTCTCGACTCTATCATTGCATAAACAAAGTTCACACAGCTAATATAACACTCAAAATGGATCTTTACAAAGTGTTCGTCATGCATGCTGCATGCATACATCGGATTATGTGAGTATTGTATTTATTTGGATGTTTACATTTGATTCTGAATGAATTTGAGGCTGTGCTCCGTGGCTAATGGCTAATGCTACACTGTTTTATAAAGAATGAAGTTGTGTTTATGAATTATACAGACTGCAAGTGTTTAATAATGAAAATAACGACGGCTCTTGTCTCCGTGAATACAGTAAGAAACGATGGTAACTTTAACCACATTTAACAGTACATTAGCAACATGCTAACGAAACATTTAGAAAGACAGTTTACAAATATCACTAAAAATATCATGATATCATGGATCATGTCAGTTATTATTGCTCCATCTGCCATTTTTCACTATTGTTCTTGCTTGCTTACCTAGTCTGATGATTCAGCTGTGCACAGATCCAGACATTAATACTGGCTGCTCTTGTGTAATGCCTTGAACATGGGCTGGCATATGCAAATATTGGGGGCATACATATTAATGATCCCGACTGTTACGTAACAGTCTGGTGTTATGTTGAGATTCGCCTGTTCTTCAGAGGTCTTTTAAACAAATGAGATTTATATAAGAAGGAGGAAACAATGGAGTTTGATACTCACTGTATGTCATTTCCATGTACTGAACTCTTGTTATTGAACTATGCCAAGATAAATTCAATTTTTAATTCTAGGGCACCTTTAAATATGTGGTGCTCCCATTGAAACCAATTGAAAAAACACGCTGCCCTTAAGCAAAAATGCTTTGGTGGACACACAGGCTTAAACATAATTTTTATACTAATATTTCAGACGGTTTTCAGCCTTAAAAGGTGCACTTTAGACATTTTTAATATATTTTAAGGACCCGCAGGAAACACATTCCGTTAGGAAGTGCAAATCTAGTTTAAGATGTATTACATGTAATGTGTAAACATCAATTCAGATTTCAAAGATCATAATGCACTCAACTCAATTACCCAAATTTTCAGTCACAAGTTTGAAAAGCCAGTCTGTTCTAAGAACAGACCTCTATAAATTTTGGCAGCGCTGGTCCGAGGGCATGTGGTGACACTAATTGAGTTGAGCTGGGCTAAAATAAGCTGTGAAGATGTTATCACGCCTACTCCAGTGTTGTACCGTCTTCATGGCCTTTGTGCAATTACATGCTTCTGCTGGGCCCCAACAAGCGGCCCAATGTTGATATTGAGCCAGGCTTAGCAAAAAACAACAAATCTCAAGGAGCACCAATGCCTATCGCATTCCTCCATCACAAAGAAAGTGGGTTTCTGCACACGAAAATGGGGTTTAATTAGGGAGAAAATCCAGTGAAAATTCCATACGGCAGCAGTTCAGACAGCCGGGAACAGAGGGTCCTTCTTCCAGCCCACAGCACAAAGACATCAAGGCACTTTAGAGGGTGGATTAGGGCTGAGAGCCCGCAATGACTAGCGGTGGAAAAATGAAAACAGGAGAGACACGTGACGCAGGTCCAGTCTTTATTCTCTCTCTGTTACTCTCCTCTCTCGTTTTCTATGATAAAAGTTAAACGGCATGGCACTAATTGCCTTTTCCAAAGCAAAACAAACACAAACAGCTGGCTAACGCAGAAAACATTTCACACAAAAGGCCATGAGACATTTGCCAATTCAGTCTAACCAGTAAGTTAATTATCCCCACATCAACAAATGTTGCCTGACAAGAAAATCTATAAATCTATAAATTACGCCTTGACCATCTTTTAATTTCATAGGCCATAAAGCAAGCTGCAGTGGAAAAAGTGCACAACACATTTTACTGATATTTTCTTGTACATATAACATAAATGGTATTGTCTTACATATAAAAGTCAAGTATTTTAATTCCACAAAACAGCTTATCCTAAACAGAAAGTTGCTGTTAAACTTAAAATACTTCATAGAGTGTGCGTGGATGACAATCAAACAGAATGCATCAAACAGGGCAAGTCGAATATTACAGACTAAAATATTCATTAAATAATTGTTGTTGGACATCAAATTTAGTTTAGTGTATTTTTATAAGAACAGTAACTGTAAGGCGATTATAACAAAGACTCCCTTACATTTACAGGGCATTACTATGTTCAGTAGAAGTTGTGTGTGTTCCCACATAACATTTTACTTCTTACCAACTCTAACCTGTTAGCCTGGTTTGATTTTACTTATCATTAATAATTTAGTGATTTAAACGGTCCCGCTGCTTCTACTATGGATTAACAGTTCTTTGTTTGTTTTGTTTCCATAATGTGATCTATTGTAACATTTATATTTAAATTTTATTTGTTTGTAAAAAGTATACTTTTAAAAACTGATAATATATTAATGAAATAAAGGTCACTTAAGTTACTTACAGAGAGTCCATTTTCATGACACTTAAAGGTTTCTTAAAGGTTCAATATGTACGAATTTTGCAGTAAAATATCCAAAAAACACTAGGCCAGTATTATATATTTTGTTCACTTGAGTACTTACAATATCCCAGATGTTTCCAACTATTTGTAAATCGTGAGAAAATTGCAATTTTAACCAAGGCTCCGGGATGTCACCGCCTGCCAATTGCGCCATACCCGTGTTACCCTCGGTTTTCGGTTTTATTTTGTAGAAACCATGGAAACACCAAAGACGCTTTAATATATTACATTTTAATAGACAAGGGAACAACTTTTTTGATATATTTATAGACAGAAAATGAATTATTGTTATATAGCTCAACACGTTTAGTCTTATTGTTTAAATCCAATTTTCTTGATTTTTTGTGAGTACCATGCTTTACCATGCCTCAGAGAAAAACACTATTTTGTCAAGTAGCTAACATAGCATAATCAGATGCAGCTTTATTTTTAGTAACAGTAATACAGAATTTTCTCCATCATACAATATGTTTTAAAATTAATTGCATGCCATTTATCAACACAAGCCATCCAGCATTTAATGTAATATTCTAAAATCAATCTAGCTTACTGCAGTGTGTCTCGAACAAGTGTCACACAGCAGCGAACGCTCAGAGTAATGCTATAACATCATTTTCAACACACTCAAATGTATCTAATATGATAAACAGAGCTGCGTTACCGCATACTCATGACCGGAAAAGCGGAAGCAGCGCCGGCGACTGTGGCATAATAAAAGTTCCGTGTTGCATTCGTCTCTCGTTAACAATCGCTCCAGCGGCCTCGTTCAGCTCCCACAACACTCGGTTCTGCTCTGCTTCATACTACAGTAACGTTAATAATCACATCCATGAACATGATTTCTTCCCGAGTCCTATCCCGATTATTTTCCACCAGCTGTGAGGTGAAGACCACATGTCCCAAGATTCCGCGCTCAAACTTAGCGTCATCAAGCTACGCCTTTGTTTTGAATAGGCCTCTAGTGACCTCTAGCGGACAGAAAATCCTACATATTGCACCTTTAAAGTGTACACTTTAGTACACTTTTAAAAAGTGCACTTTGTAATAATGTCATATTAAAAGTTTTTTTCTTTATAGAACATTTTAAATTATTGTTTTAATCATCTTTTGTCACGCTATAAATAAGCATGTGTAGCATAAAGCACATGTGAAGTACTTATATAGTGTTAAAGCTAATATATGTACTAAATTGCAGCATAATCATTAGGAATGTATAATTACAAATATATTTAAACACATGCCCATAAGATAAATCCTTTTCAGTACATTCTGCACTTTAGCTTATTTCAATCATCAAAGTTTCTTCTCTCCAAATTAAATTTTCTGGCAACAATCTTGCCCAAATATAGACTAATTAGGCGTGTTTGTGCTATAAAATCAATAAGACAATGACAATAAAACCCACTGCCCTTGTGGTCTGTAATTTGACCTTTGCAGCTGAGAGCTCACAATGCTTTATTATTATTCGAACGGAAGGGCGGCATGAACTATGCAGCTCAAAATGTCAGTAAAATATGCTACTACAAACAAACAAGATATACCAACATAATCCTCTGTTACAAATGTAACAAATGTACACATCGTAAAGAAAAGTGATTATACTTATATGATGCTAACATGGTTATTCCTGACCTTTCAAGTAGTTTCTGTTCATTGGGACAGTTTTGACTGGCACAGTGTTTCTTAACTGGTGGTGTATGAACCAAAAACTGGCTGCAGGTCTGTTCTGATGATAGGGTCATGAACAGCAGGGAAACAATATTAAATGCTAATAAAATGATTTATAAAAGCACTCATGTTTAGGATAGCAAAATAAATTGACTTATCAACTCTTTCCCCACCAGCGTTTCTGAAAAAAGTTGCCAGCACTAGCATTTTTAATCATTTTTCACTTTTATGGCCCCCCAGAATATTTTGTTGTATGAAGAGCCTGCTTAAAAAAAAATAAATAAATAAAAATATTCTTGCTTCATGCATTCATGGGTAAGTCTTATAAAAAAGCAACATTTTGAACAAAAAACTGAGAAAATTGCGTTTTTGTCAAAGACTATGTCTGGATCGGATTCAGAACGATAATCAAACATAGACCGATAAGATCGAGTCCATCAACACCCCCAAAGCTTCACAGCCGTTACCTGTTCAAGGGTTTGACATTTCGTTCAGTAATGTTACGCAGTTTTGTTTTATATGCTGTTGAATGGTTGATGATCGCGTACATGTGCATTAGCAATGCTTCTATCGCTAGTTTCTGCTTCTTCTTCGCTTGTTTTTGGAGATTCTGTACTCTTTCAGAAGATGCATATTAGTGCCCCCTACTGTATAACAGTGAAAATATGGAGGGGATGTGTTGTGTCATAAATGATGGGAACTCAGGGCTCTATCATACACGCGGTGCAATGTGGTGCCAGGCGCGACACAAATGTTTTTTGCTAGTTTCAGCCCGACGCAGTTATTATTTTCACGTTCTGCGCCACGTTGTTTAAATAGCAAATGTATTTGCGCCCATTTGTGTGCCCATGGGTGTGCTGGTCTGAAAACGAGGTGTGTTCAGGCACATTTGTTGGCGCGTTACTATTTTGAGGCAACTGAAATAGACTGCGCCATTGACCAACTGAAATCTGGTCTAAAGTCAATGGCGCAATATTTGTTAAGTTACTTAAAGAGTGTGTTAGTAATGCGCGCCTATATGCGGGTGCACAATGCACATACACTCTGCTTATTACACACACAGTGGCACGCAGCAGAACAAAAACATGCCAAATATTAAAAATAAAAGAATTACAATGTAAAAGATTATTATTGTGTGCATAAAGAAAAAAATGCTTTGTTGGAATCCGGCTTCTCCCATAGATGGTCTGCTCACGTGCTTTAACCTCGCACACAAACAGATCCGTTTCCTCACTAGAGAAGCGTTCACTTTTTCCGCTCGCAAATTCCGCCATGTAAATAGCGAATCCGCCATGGCATGAGCGCAACTGGCTTTTAAAGGGAATGGGAGATGATACTCTGATTGGTCTATTGCCCAAAACACACCCATTACTTGTTAAGAGAATAGGGAAAGTGCTTTTAGACCATGTGCCGGGCGTGCCGACCATTTTTCCCATCCTTAAACTAGCAAAAGTGGATTCAGACACGCACTAAGCGTACTTGCACCGTGCACTTTAGGCCATGTGCTTAGATCATTAAAATATAAATATAAATTTTTTGTCACTTTTGTACAATTTTGGTACATTGGGTTGCCAATTGATGTCCAATGTAAAAATCTGGGTCGAAAACCATAATCAGAACTGATGGATTAGCAGACCGCGCATGCATAACTAGCAAGGTCATTTTTCAAACAGTAATAATCATTACCATACACTGCGCTTGCTTGGTTGACACTCATTGGAACACACTGGCTTGTTGACTGAAACTTTGGATGGAGATCAGATGCACAAAGACATTACAAGCCCAAATGACGCCTGGACAGAATTCAACTTCTGAAACATTGGACTAACCTCACCATTACGTTTCTACACTGCAGCCCCATGTGCTTACAATTTACCAACAATTATCAGGTGCATTAGCATCACTGAATAAACTTGGCATGCTGCTGTCAGTCTGTCAGATGTCCAGGTGCAGGTACCTGGCTCTTACGCTCAATTGAAATCAAACAACAGAGCTAATTTGTCACAATCAAGAGATGGAATCAAACCGCTTGTCAGCACTAAATTTAGTGTGTAGTAACTGCAGTAGGCATGAGGCCAAAAGGGAAATGAGATGCATTGCGATCTGTTAAAGGCACGCCAGAACCAATGACATTCACTGATGTCATACTTGGCTTAATGCATTATAAGGAGGCAAGTGTGAATATGCGCAAGTGTGATTGAGATTTGAGAGCCACACCAGAAGGCAAGATTTTCAGGTCACTTGGGGTGCTTTCATACTGCCCCTGTCCCAAATGGCACCCTAAATACTCACGGTTTTCCTACGAGTTGGCACTTTCTTGACATAACGGCGCTTTGACTGTTGAGAAGAAGTCTTCTGTGAAGCTCGCACCAGTGCGAGCTCAGCAAAAGTGCGCATCGAGGGCACATACTGACCGCAAAGCACACTTCTAGAACCTAAAATGACAAATAGGACACCCTACTATCTCATGGACTTAACGGACACGTGCACGCAGCAGTTATTGTAAGTCCACAAGACCGAAAGTGCTTATGAAGTGTGCCATTTGGGACAGGGCCATTGGCATTTCGAAACACGCACGGTTCGCATGAAAAATTGGTAATGTGAAAACTGTCATGTGGACCCGGGAGCGCACCAGGGTACCAATCCCGAGACTACCTGTAGGAGGTGGTCTGAGTTCGGTTTCACTGGAACTGTGGCACGATTCGTGTGAATGTGAAAGCAACTCAGATGGCCCTGTTTACGCATGGTATTAAGGAGCATTTTCATCAATCCGATCACAAGTGGACGACACTAAGTACAGGTGTAAACAGGGTCTAAAACATCTTGAGCTTGTCCACTTCCAAAGGTGTTTGAAAACACATTCGACCGGATTGCTTTCATAGTGAAATGCTCATGTGGTTGAATGCGTTTGAACAGCCGCAAAAGAACGCCTACTGACCTATTGTGGAAGCATCATGGGAAGCACGCTAGCCAGACGGGATTTAAACTTTGTCGGCTGAAGACCCAAAATTTGGTTTGAAGACAAAAACCGTACCAAGCACAATGTTCTCTCATCATTCCTGATTTCTAACATGCACTCACTTCTTTTGGCATGGTCTTGTGGCTATAAGAGCAGAAACGAACGCTGCTGCTCTCCATTTGTTTTTCCGTCGTCTCCGGGCACGCTCATATGTAAATTGCGAGAGCTTATTTTGTCTATTAGATCGAAAGATCTGAAAAAACATACATTTACCCACCCATAGACCCTCCCCTTGAAGAAATCAGACAGAAGAAGTTGAAAGAGGATAAAAGAGAATGATGTATAAAAAAAACAGGTGTCTCTCCCTCGTCTACTTGTGATCCGATCAACCAAAATGCATCTTAATACCAGGTGTAAATCACTGATCTGATGATCGATTATCCGTTCCTCATACAAAGCTACCATATGAATTGGAATAACATGCTTGAGGTGTATATTTATGTTATTTTTATAGAGCTTGACAGCACCTGGTTACCATCTTTTCACATCCTTTTAACCTTTAGGACCGAAAACATCACAGACAGTTAAGTTTAGTTAAGCAGACTAAACATTTTTGGATGAGAAAGCCAAATATAGTGTTTCAGATGCATACCGTCATAGGCAGAACTCCAATTACAGCTCATTATATATCAGCATGCGCATTGCATTATGATGTGGCCGCTCTGATCAAAAAGCCGGTACGGTTGGATGCCGGAGGAGTGTGTGGTGGTGATTATGGGGTAGTGTTTCCATGACAGAGGCACTCTGGTATAAACCTTCTGCTGCTGCTGAAGACGCTCGCTCTACCAAATCCATGGCTTTATTTGTCTGCAGCTGATGCTTTGAGCCCTATTCACCTCAGCTGCACTTAGGGAATCCAGCTGGTCTCTGGATGCTCTTTGAGACCCTGAGATCCATAGCAAACACTATGAGGCGGTGACAACAAAGAAGCACACACACCCTGCGGATGGGGGTGGTTAAGGCTCTTGAAGACACAATAAGATGCATGAGGACTCTTAGGAGCAACATGCGGTGGATTTCGCACAGTGTAAATCATTAATAGGTTTGTCCTATTAATTTAAGGTCCCTGTTTTTAAAGAACATATGGGTGGAGATTATACTGCTCAGCATCGCTACTTAGACCTTAA
Organism: Megalobrama amblycephala; assembly: GCF_018812025.1. Lineage (NCBI taxonomy): Eukaryota > Metazoa > Chordata > Actinopteri > Cypriniformes > Xenocyprididae > Megalobrama > Megalobrama amblycephala. The sequence continues at coordinate 4,456,929 of NC_063054.1, forward strand.
CTAGCTATCATTAAAGCAAATGGAGGAAAATCTCATTAACTTCATTTTATTCAATACTAAGACAATTGGGAGGGGACCTATAACATATTAATCTGCGCTCTCAGTACTCTTTCTGCATATCTTCAGATTGTACTTTGTCAACGGTAGAAAGGTTCTTCATCAAATTTAGTGGATACCAAATTTGACTGACCAAACGTTTCCAAACAGGTTTCGTGAATACTCCCTTTGGCCACTGGCTGGGCAAACAGATGGTGCCGCCCCAAACTTACACATTGGTTGAGGCAATGTTGATATGTTGTGTTTGGTCAGGATGCTCAAAGTAACATTTAAAGTCACCATGTAATCAAAATTGACAATTCTTATTGCATTATTTATTAAATGATTTATCCATGCCCATTATTCCAAAAAAAAAATTATTGAATGTGCCCTCACTGAGTTTAATTATCTCATTATCTCTTTTGCAGCAACATCTCTTCTCTGTTGACGTTTATACTGGCGCGAGGGCGGGACAACCTGTCACTCGCATGAAATCGACCAATAGCAAATCACGACCAATCAATTCCCTATGGACAAAATCAAGTCCCGTATCTATGCTAAGCATCTTTTTGGAAATTTTATGGTGTAGGTGTCTTTCTTTAAAATATAAGATATTTCGTTATCTAATGAATGACATATCATACTTTTTAACTTTTGCTTTAGTATCCCAATATTTTGGGGTCACTGTGTTATTACTGTGCAATATTCTTACAGTAAACAGAGAAAAAGAAGAAACAGACATGAAAAATAAGAGCTCAGTATTGTTGTTTGTACAGAGAAAGAGCGAGGTTGGTAGCAAAATGATAATGTATATAGGCTTCTAACAATGATGCTACTTTACAAGGTCCTGTGAAGCCTGACGCGTACTGTTTCATAATATTGTGGCATGCCATGCTGTGATACATCAGTTAGTATCCTTACTAATGGTAAGGATAATATACAAACTGAAATATAATCTTATTTTCGACAACAACACAAAAAAATGTGCGTAATATAAAAGTGTTGTTCGCTCAACTTTGACAGCTTCAATTTCATGCTTTATGCTGCGTCTGAACCAAAGAGCAAACGCACTTCAGAAATATTAAAAGTTATCCACTCACCGCAGCTGAAATGATGACAACTATAAGACAATATTATCTTTAGAAAACAAAATCCTTAAATATGGCATTATCTTCCAGGACAAGTACACGTCGTTCCCTCCTCGAGCGTAGAATGCCAAATGACCATCATGAGCCAAAGCGCGCGCTGAAACCACACCTCCACCCTCTCCAAACTCTCTGTAAAACAGCCCACTGAATAACATTGAGTTGTTATTCGCATTCCTGTTGATAGTGTTCACTTGTTATCCAGCTTTAATGCAGTTCACGTGAATGTTACTTCACGCACTGTTTCTTTCTTCAGTGTTTCAGCGACATTCGATTGTTCTTTGTCGGATCTTTTCAATGAATCTGACGAATCGGTTCACAAGTTCAGACTTATCTCGAATTAATACCGTTTCTTTAAGAAGCGATGAATGAGCTATATTCAATTTTATTTGTAGTGGTCCGAGAGGGATTGTCTGAAATCAAACTTGACAATTCTTATTTTTATGAATATTACAGCACTTATTATAAATGATTTATCCGTGCACTGTACATCATTATTTTTTAAATCATGTGTCCTCGTAATCTTTAATCAAAACCTCTTCCCCTCCTTCTTGCAGCAACATCTCTTCTCTGCTGACGTGTTTACTGGCAAGAGGGCGGGGCAACCTGTCACTCACATGAGATCAACCAATAGCAAACCACAATCCAATCCATTTCTGATGGGTAAAATCAATTTCCGCCCTATTTTTTTGTTTGTTTGTTTGTTCCGGAAGCTGTTTCACTCAGATATGTCAGTCACAAAATAGACCAATTGTTGTTTGCAAACAGCAATGACGGGTTTTTTTTGTGGGCGGAGCCTACTTGGTTGCAGAAAATGACAGTTGAGCAGTAGCAGTCTATGGAAGCCACGAAATAAAAGAATAAAAAAGTTAATTTCGAGTTTATATCTTACAATTCTGACTTGTATTTATCGCAAATCTGAGTTTATATCTCACATTTCTTACAAGGAAAAACAGAATTGTGAGACATACTAGTTATTCTGTCTTTTTTCCTCAGAATTGCAAGTTTATCCCGCAATTCTGACTTTTTTCCCCCTCAGAATTGTGAAATAAACTCACAATTACGAGTTATAAAGTCCAAACTTGAAACGCAAATGCAAGAAAAATGTCAGAATTGTGAAATAAAAATGTTATAGGCTGGGTTTAAAAGTTATCTATGTAAAATGTTATATAGGTTTAAATATTATTTCATGTTGTAACTGCTATGTATGTATGTTCTCTGAACTGCATATGTGAATATTATGTAGACTTACTGTTTACATCAAATTCCTGCTTTAATAGTAGACTAATCCTTGCAAGTCTCATCAGTCCAGTCTGTGACTTGCAACATAAACGTCTCCGTTTAGCTTCAAAGGGTGTTTTCAACGACGGTATTCTATAAAAATGAAGACTATATTTTTTTTGCATTCCAATTCCAACATCCAGAGGCACAACAAAACATTTTTCTCTTATTCTGAGGATTTTGCACATTTTCCTCCAATTGCTACTGGTATTTTTCTGCAATCATTATGCGCGCACAGTGGCGTAACTGTGACGTCTGCTCCAAAGGGCCTATTGCCCGCTCACAGTAAGCCACCGGGGTACGGGCTTGGGCCCGCCATCGCTGCTCGCAGAATTTTTTTTTTTTTTTTTTTTTTTTTTTTTTTTTTTCCGTCTTCCGGGGCTTTTTGGGGGCCTTAACATGCCAAAAACTCTTGAAAATTGGCACAACATTGGAATCCGCGGCCAACAGGGCCGGGCAGAAGCTGGTACCCGGGCGTGGCAGGGGGCTCAACAGCCCCCCTTGAAAAAGGTCTGAAAATTTGGTCCAATTTAAACACGCTTGCACGTATTAGTCTGATACACATATAGCCTCATCGGAAATTTCGGTCTAAGTTAAACAAACAGGAAGTAGCTATTAAGGGTTGTTTGAAAAACGCATGCTCTGGAATTTGATATACTCCTCCTAGACGATTAATCCGATCGAAAACTCGGTCAGCATGAAGTCAAACACTGATGATTAAAAATTGCCAGGGGATTTTTGATATCTCGAACGGTTTGTCCGTGGCGATGCAACAATTTATGGCGAGAAAAAGGAAACAGGAAATGTGTTATAACGTCTGCATACATATATTGATCTTTATGAAACTTCAAAGTGTGTTCGTTTAGGAGTCTGATCACATTTTGACTATTGTGAGTCAAAGTTATAGCGCCACCAACTGGCAGCAGGAAGTGTATCACTTTTTGAAATGTTTTGAGATCACCCTCTTATTTTTACCTGATTTGCTTCAAACTTCATCAGTGTAATGTCAATACACAGCAGATGTAGACTATGCGATTTTTGAATTTAAATATTGTTGCTGGCACAGGTCAAACTGTAATAATATTCTTGATGTTTTTGAGGCTCTTAACATGCTTCAAATTGCATGAAACTCGACACACACATCAATATTGTCAACCAGTAGACATGGACAAAGCCATAGAAATGGGCTGGTGGAGGGGCTCAGTAGCGCCACCTTTTGACAAAAGTGGGGGGGTTTGTTTTTCCTAAGTCACCAAACTTGGTACACATATTGTTCTCACAAGCCGGACAATTTTCAATTTACATTCATTAGCTCCGACAACAGGAAGTCACATTTTGGTTTGAATGTTAATTTTTTGAAAAAACAGGCTATGAATTTTATACTACTACTCCTACAGGGTTTATCCAATTTACACCAAGCTTTTTTAACTTGTTGCTAACACATTGAAGTTGTTTAATTGCAAACGGATTTTGGATATCTCAAACGGTTTGGCCGTGGCGAGGCAACGAATTTATGGCAAGAAAAGGGAAACAAAGTGTTATAACTTCTGCATACATTAATTGTTTTGATGAAACTTCGGCTTATCTTCGTTGTACAAGGCTGATCACATGGATGTGACTATTGTGATTCAAAGTCATAGCGCCACCAACTGGAAGCAGAAAATGTGTCACTTTCAGCATACATTGAATCACCCTCTTATTTTTACCTGATTTGCTTCAAAATTCATCAGAATAATGTTAAAACTTGGCACATGTAATCCTTTGAAAATGGGCAGGGAGGAGGGGCTCTATAGCGGCACCTTGTAGTGCAGTAAATGTGGAGTGAATTTGACATAGTCCTTTGATGTTTAACCGTTTTAAGTGCCTATTGCCCGCTTGCACAGTTGCCCTGAAGCCACCGGGGTGGCGGTGCCACCGGGCTTGGGCCCGCCATCGCTGCTCGCAGCTATATTTTCAAGTTGTAACTGCTATGTATGTATGTTCTCTGAACTGCATATGTGAATATTATGTAGACTTACTGATTACATCAAATTCCTGCTTTAAAAGTAGACTAATCCTTGCAAGTCTCATCAGTCCAGTCTGTGACTTGCAACATAAACGTCTCCGTTTAGCTTCAAAGGGTGTTTTCAATGACGGTATTCTATAAAAATGAAGACTATATTTTTTTGCATTCCGATTCCAACATCCAGAGGCACAACAAAACATTTTTCTCTTATTCTGAGGATTTTGCACATTTTCCTCCAATTGCTACTGCTATTTTTCTGCAATCATTATGCGCGCACAGTGGCGTAACTGTGACGTCTGCTCCAAAGGGGTCTATAAGGAAGAAAAGGCCATCACAATTTCCATTTCATGCCGACTTTAATTGCAAAATAGCATAAATGGTACAAATAAAAATAGTAAGCTACTGGAAATATGGAAATGACTTGATCGTATGCCAGTGTACACAACACAACTTTTTTTTTTACTGTTTTAAAGCAATATTTCACCCAAAAACTGAAAAGTCTGCGATAATTTACTCACCCTCATGTCATTTCAAATTTGTATGACTATGACCTACTTTCTTATGTGAAACACACACACACACACACACACACAAATATTAGTAAAGAACAACTTAAATTTCAATCTATTTCCTTACACAGTGCTATTGTGACCTATGAAGACTTCAAGAACATCTAGCATTAAAACTCATTCACTCTTGTTTTATTGAAAAAATAGCATTAAAATTCTTTTAAATTTCTCCTTTGTCTTCAGTGGAAGCGAGAAAGTCATATGGTGTGATCTATTCCTTTAATGTCTTGTGTTCTTGAAGGCTGGCTGTGCAGAGACAGAACAATCCACACGTCTTTGTAAACGGACATCTAATGTGCTAACAAGAGAAGCCTGATTTCAATTTCTACAAGACACATTAAGTTCTCTCAAACAACTTCCAGACTGTTTTGTCCAAAACCCATGTAAACCCATTTAAGAATGTTAATGAAACTGCATTGCTGTCATGTCTGATGGTCAACAACAAATTCAAGTGAGATTTAAACTATTTTTAAAAGAGATGTACACAGAATTGTGGGATATTAGACCATGAAGTATACACAAAAGCAAATATTTTGTCTCTTGAAACAACCCTTTGACCTCTCGTCTCACAGAGATTCAAACCCAGTCAGCCAGCCAGACTATTAGTGTTCATGTTGTCCATGCTTGACTGGTTAAGTCTTTTGCTGCATGGTCCATTGTTATTTCTGCCTTTGCATTTCTCTTTCCATTGAGGTCAATGTCAGTTTAGAGGGTCGTCCTCAGTCACACAGAAACACGTGTGTTTTGTCCTAGCCTGCAGCCCTAACAGTGGCCGCTGATCACACAAACACCATTACCCACAACATTATTACCCCAGCCTTCCCGCTGGTTTGCCCGCATTGCAATCTGAGTGCAACATTTCACATCTTGCTGCTCCTTGTTAATGGTAATAGCGATTGCTCACACAACTCCGAATCATAGCCGAGGGGCCCAAGAGTTCTGAAGAGCAGAGAGACGTATAATCATATCATGCAATGGAAACAACATCAGAGACCTCATGGGAAACAAAGCGCCCGCAGTAGGTTTACCCAATCAACATTATTATTCATTTCACTCCACCGAGGCAGAAAGAAACTCATCATGAGCCTTATTGACACGGAGGATAAAGGAAGATTGGAGTTTGCACAGTAAAATTTGAAGACAGATTAAAGAGAAGTTTAATAAAGGCCTCAGAAGGGTGGAAATCAAAAACTGGTTCTTATTCAGAAACAGTTCCATGTTCTTAAAAAATGTCATGATGTTTGGTTCCATTAATAGTTCTTGAATGTATACATTGTGGACAAGTAATAAATTGACACGATAGAGAATTTTTTTTTCAGCTGAATTGTGAATTGTATGCATCGCCTAAAATGACAAAAATTGAGACTCACACACACACACAAAAATGTTTACTGAAGAAATTCCTTGTTTATGTGAATGACTTTTCATATTGTGTATATCTAAACTCTTTTGTATGTACATAGATGTTTCTTGTGCATACCATTATTTTTAGTTTTATTTAAAAAAAAAAAAATTTGATTGCGAAAAGAAAGACAACATAAGACAAAAGCAATAAACTGACATCATTATGTTGTCCTCACAAGATAAAAACATACCAAGCAACCAAAATGGTCAGATTTCTGAATTAATGGACTCTTTGGGTGTGGATCTTTTTAAAGAATCAGTCAAAAAGACTCATTTTTGAGTCTTTGAGTCTTAGATTTTTTTTGTCTAAAAATCATGTCTTACTTAAGCCTCAATGAAACTGGAAAAAAACTAAAGTATGGAAAGTTTAATAACAAGTCAAAATAACCTTTAACCCGATTTAAAATGTAGTTATGTTGGTATAAATGAATATATTTTGATTGATTCAGTATGTTAAATTATATTTTTGACCAGTTCATTTAGTTAATTTAGATGTTACCATTTTTTCAGTGTTCCCTATGTAGAGAAAATGGAAATGCTAAACATTTTGTGCTCCATTTGAGATGACTCCACCTTTCTAAAATGTCTACAGTAGATGGAAGAATACATAGTATTATTAGTAGTAAGTACTAAGTGTACAGTGAGTAGCACATAATTTAGGACACAACCACTGGCTGGTTGTTCTAGTTAAAGATACACATTTAGAACAGATCACCGACTCCTTAATGGTAAGTGAATTTGGAATTGGAACCATAATCGTTAAATTCCTTACAATTGCCTAGATAGAGTGAACATTACATTGGGAACAACTGAAAAAAAAGTGTATTATGGAACACACACAGCCAAAGACAAATGTTCATGGGAAAAAGAGATATTATAAGAAGTATGCTATATGGAGTCTCACCCTTAACCATGGAACTCTTCCCATATAATTACAGAGCTTCAACAACAATTCCCTGGAAAATGAACAAACCCATCACAGGCTTTTATATTTTAGTTAGAACGAGCAATAGATTCTCTTATATACTATTATGAGTCAAACCAGAAGAATGAGTCGCGAGTTGCTGCACTGTGGTTTACAGTGAGTCACAGCTCAAAACCACATTCCCTGTAAGGAATGCACAGGAACCTCAGCATCTCTCCAAAACCTACCTTCAGCAGGCCAATGAATAAGCTAATGTCACATCCACAGAATGAAGCCACATTGTAGGAGGAAGAACATACAGTACATTTATGAAGCTCTGGGTTGGGGTCAATGATGTGACAGGTTTTTATTTATTTTTATTTTTTTTCCCAAAGGCCTTCGTGCTGCAGTCCGCGATTTTTCCTCTTTCCCAAGGGTCTTATCTAGTGAAACAAACTATATGTCCTACACCTTCCATATTCAAATTAGAACGAACGCGGCGCCAGTTCCATTTTTCCGTAAGTTGAATAGGGAAGGTGTAGGACATACAGCGTAAGCTTTTTGAAGAATACGGAAGGCGGTCTGGCGGAAGCACTTGATCATCTGTGTTTATAAAGCATATACATTTTTTTTTGTTTTTGATGACCAATCGTTTCGCTAGATAAGACCCTTATTCCTTGTCTGGTATTGTTTAAAGCCATTTAAAGCTGCACTGAAACTAATTTTGACCTTCAACCGTTTGGGGTCTATTGAAGTCCACTAAAGAGAAAAATCCTGGAATGTTTTCATCAAAAACCTTAATTTCTTTTCAACTGAGAAAGAAGGACATGGACATCTTGGATGACATGAGGGTGAGTAAATTATCAGGAAATTTTAATTTGAAAGTGGACTAATCCTTTAACACTTAAAGGGTTAGTTCACCCAAAAATGAAATTAATGTCATTTATTACTCACCCTCATGTTGTTCCACACTCGTAAGACCTTCCTTAATCTTCGGAACACAAATTAAAATATTTTAGTTGAAATCCGATGGCTCCGTGAGGCCTCCATGGGGAGCAATGACATTTCCTCTCTCAAGATCCATTAATGTACTAAAAACATATTTAAATCAGTTCATGTGAGTACAGTGGTTCAATATTAATATTATAAAGCAATGAGAATATTTTTGGTGCGCCAAAAAAAAAAAAAAAAAAAAACGACTTATTTAGTGATGGCCAAATTCAAAACACTGCTTCAGGAAGCTTTGGAGCATTACGAATCAGCGTGTCAAATCTGTTGTTCGGAGCGCCAAAGTCACGTGATTTCAGCCGTTTGGCAGTTTGACACACAATCCGAATCATGATTCGATTAACCAATGCAAAAATATTTACATTGACATCTGTGGTGCAAGTCGGGAATCTAGAAGCACAGAAAAATTTTAAATGTCAAATATTGCCTTATTGTTTATATTTTATTTACACCTTTAATGCATTTTGAATGTACTTAAGTCACCTCTGTCTGTGATTATGATGTATGTAACAGCCACACTGTGCAGGAACCCTCCAAAACTTCCTCCCTGATATCCCGTTGTGAGCTCAGAACTTGTTAATCAATAGTATATGCTTTTGTTGAAGCCATCTGTTCACATCATTTCAGCTTATTTTTTAAAATAATCATGTTTAACAGCAGAATTCCTCATGAAAATGACATTACCCATGATGCTGTACCGAAAATTCCACCAAACAAATCACATTACTAAGCCCCGCCTCCACTCAATCACACCAGCTTGGACAACCTGATCCACTCAGTTAACTGAAGTAAACGCTATACAATGGCGGAAATATTGGTTTAATTCAGCCATATTTGAACCAGAAACTGATTCAGGAATTATACAGGGTTGTCTACAAGTCGATGTATCAGATCTGTAATGTGCTTTGACTTGATGACATTATCAAACAGCTTAATAATGTGTTGCTAAGGTTACACAAATCATGTTCACATTCGCCATCTCAGTTTGCCTTCTAAAAATCAGCATCCTTAGAAACGCTTTTAACATCATAGAAAGTCAGTGGAAAAAGACATAGTTCATCATAACATTGTAATACATAATATTCATAATTCACTCTCTATATTGCTATGTATGTACCCGATTTTTCCTGTCCCTTCATAAAGGTGTTCTTGTTCTTACTGTGGAAAAGCTCCGCCCTGTACGCTGACAGGATTGGTTACATGTTTGTGACGGTAGGAAACGGGCGATTTTAAACCGTGTTTTTGAGACTCTTTGGTTCACTGCAGTTTTAAAGGGAAAAACTCAGCAATGGTGTTGGTGATGAATTTGCACATGATTTGCCTTAAAGCATATTAAAAACACCACATAGATATATAAACAACATTAAAAACTTGATTTTCACCACTCTTTCTCCACCCTTTAATGAATCTTTTTTTTTTTCCTTTAATTTTTTTATGGGAAAAATTAATGGAAAAATTTACCTGAATACCCTGATTACCCTCATTGACAAATAAACGGCCAAAATTTTGGGGCAAGTTGGTGCTCGTTCATGTAAGTGACGATCCCTATGTGTGAATTTTCAAAGACGCATTCCATGAGAAGATCCAACATGTTGCAGATATACAAAATATATTTGGCAAGATTAAATGTCTAGACCTGTCTGCGATTCAAGACCTGCAGTGTGAAATGTGTTTTGGCTGGAACTGACAACAGACAGTTGTGTAGTGTAAAAGGAAATTTGTATGCTGCCGTTTGGGGGTGGGGTAATTTTAACAGAGTGTCTATTTACACTAGGTGCAAATAGCCGACCTTGTTGGCAGAGGGCGGCTATTTATTAACTCCTCCCACCAGTGTCTGGTTGAGCCAGACAAAAGGAGCAGTAGAGTAAGGATAGTGGATATAGTTTTTGACGTAACCAATCTGAGTTTGAATCCTCTGAATCCTTGAATCCCTTTTTTTTTTGATCCCGTTCTTTTCCCTTTTCCCATTGCATATTAGTTTGGAGAAGCATTTATTTTAAATAAAAACAAAGACAAAGACTATATTCAAAATTTGATGTGGCGTCCTTGATCGGATGGGCAGCCACATCGACCAGTGTATATTGTTACCACACTCAACACCAGCTCCCATCCTGGACCTTTCCTGATCAGCAGGTTCAATGTTAGGGTTAGGGGTAGGTCTAGGTAAAGGCATAGAATTTAGAAGGGATGCTAGAGATATGTCCCTATAAATATCTAACTATGGTCCCACTTTATATTAAGGGTGTTTTCACATCTGGCTCATTTCAAATGTTAGTTACAGAACCATTTGTACATGGCACATTTTCTCCCTTAGTTCGGTTCGTTTAGGCATATACGAACAATCACGCTCGGATCAGCACCAAAACAATCGGTCTGAGATCACCTAAATGAGGTGATGGATAAAAAAAATGTACGATAAAAAAATCGGAAATTACACATACATTCTAAAAAATGAAGGTTCTTGATTGACATTGATGGTTTCATGAAGAAACTTTAATATCCATGGAACTTTTCCATTGCACAAAAGTTTAGAGGAAAACAGAGATGAGATGACTTCAAAAAAGTGTCCCAATCAACCTGAATTCACTGTATATCTTCTCAAGCGACAATACTATAGAAATTAAAATTGGATATACTTTAGAGTAGTCAATGTGATGCTTGTTTAGTAGTACAGATTTACTGTCCTCTGAAAATAACTCAACATACAGCCATTATTGTCTAAATAACTGGCAACAAAAGTGAGTACACCCTAAGTGAACATGTCAAAACTGTGTCCAAAGTGTCAATATTTTGTGTGAGCACCACTGTTATCTAGCACTGCCTTAATCCTCCTGGGCATAGAATTCACCAGAGCTGCACAGGTTGTTGCTGGGATCCTCTTCCACTCCTCCATAATGACATCACGGAGCTGCTGGATGTTAGACATATGGCGCTTCTCCACCTTCTGCTTGAGGATGCCCGACAGGTGCTCAAATAAGGTTTAGGTGTGGAGACATACTTGGCCACTCCATCACCTTCACCTTCCTCAGCAAGACAGTTGTCATCTTGGCGGCGTGTTTGGGGTTGTTATCATGTTGGAAAACTGCCGTTCAGCCCAATTTCTGAAGGGAGGGCATCAGAATGTCACAGTCCATGTTCCCCTCAATGAAGCGCAGCTCCCCAATACCAGCAGCACTCATGCAGCCCCAGACCATGATGCTATCACCACCATGCTTGACTGTAGGCAAGACACAATTTTCTTGGTACTTCTCACCAGGGCGTCGCCACACATGCTGGACACCATCTAAGCCAAACAAGTTTATCTTAGTCTCATCAGACCACAGGACATGGTTCCAGTAATTCATGCTCTTGGACAGGTTGTCTTTAGCAAACTGTTTGCGGGCTTTCTTGTGAGCCAGCCAGAAGAGGCTTCTTTCTGGGACGACAGCCATGCAAACTGACTTGCAGTGTGTGGTGTATGGTCTGAGCACTGACAAGCTGACCTTCTGCTTCTGAGATTGCATGAGATAAAGCAATGCTGGCAGCACTCATGCATCTGTTTTTGAAGCCAGCTTCTGCACCTGATGCACAGCACGAGGACTCAACTACTTAGATCGACCCTTGCGGGGCCTGTTCCGAGTGGAACCCGTCTTGGAAAGCCTCTGTATGACCCTGGCCACTGTGCTGTAATTCAGTTTCAGGGTGTTACTGATCTTCTTATAGCCTAGGCCATCTTTGTGGAGACCAACAATTCTAATTCTCAAATCCTCAGAGAGTTCTTTGCCATGAGGTGCCATGTTGAACATCTAGTGGTCAGTAGGAGAGGATTGTACTCAAAGCACCAAATTTTAACTGCTCTAATACAAGATACTCACATTTGTATGGTCCTATCAAGCAGACAAGCAGACATGAACATGATGAATAGGACATGTGGCTTTGCATGGTTAAAAGACGTAGAGCTGTTATCACTTAGGGTGTACTCACTTTTGTTGCCAGCTACTTAGACAATAATGGCTGTATGTTGAGTTATTTTCAGAAGACAGTAAATCTGTACTACTATACACGCAGCACATTGACTACTCTAAAATATATACAAGTTTCATTTCTATAGTATTGTCTCTTGAGATTTGATATTCAACGGTGTTTTGATCTGCCTGCATTGACACCATTGTATGCGAACTGAACTGAGCTGGATGATGACATCACTGTTTACTCCAGTGCTGATATAGATAAATTAACTAAATTAATAACTATTGATTCTTACATCGGAATGAATCAATACTGAATTTACTAAAGGTGGATACTGACACCATTTTCTTTAAGAGCTGCTGTGCAGCCAAAATTATATACCAGTTATCACTGTAAAGCTACTTTGACACAATCTGCGTTGTAAAAAGCGATATATAAATAAAGGTGACTTGAGAAGATATACTAAAATAGTTGCTGAAATGTGAGGGGTGTGCTCACTTTTGTGAAATACTTTTTATAGAATGTGTGAAAACACCCTTTTGAAAGCCTTGTTTTTAAGAGTGTATTAAGAAGAAACAATTATTTTTGGAGTGTATTAAGAAGGAACCATTTTTTTTAAAGAATGTATTAAGGTTTTTGTTCGGGGTTGCTATTGTAGAAGAATACACATACATACACCGTTATGAACTCATGGACAGCACACTATCATTAAGTTTCATTGAGCTGGCCACATATGAATGCTCTGAAGATATATGGTCTCACAGGAAACATAATAAAATGTAGTATTCCATTCTCTGTCCAACACAGACACTTTCTTCTGTTTACAGTGAATGTCTTGCCTTCTGTCTGACCTCTGTTGTGTGTTAAACCACTGTCTGCTGCGTAAACAGACAGTAACATTGTTATTTTGAGCCCAGGAGACATAAGTTTCCCCTCTCTTCACCTCATAAGAGACAATAACCCATTTTCAGTGTGCCTTTTTACACTGGCCGAAGGCCTGTTTACACTAAGCAACTAACGTTGCTTATCAATTCACATATTATCCATTCTAAATACCCCAAAATGTATAGAAACAGTATGCTAAAGGTGCCGTGCATACATTTTCTAATAGATTTTTAAAGTGTGCATCTGTACATGGTATAGTGCAACAGTAGAGGTTACGGAAGTAAAAATCCCATTCATTGAATTGTTTTTAAAAAATAAACCGTTAAAGGCAGACCTGTACTGTGAGCTTCGAGGCTGTTAATTGTTGGTATAAGCTATTGTTAAAGCCATCAGCTTGAATTATTTCAACTTATTCTATAATTGTGTTCAACAGTGGAATTTCTGGTGGAAAAACTACATTACCCATGACTGTACAGAGAATCTCCACCAATCAGAAAATTGCGACAATCAAATTGCACCAAAAGATATAGGGTGCATCTGAAAACTTAGGCAGCTGGCTTGTTGCCTTGCTGCCTTATCAGGCAATGACTTTGTAGGCAGCGTTTGCACACAAAGGCACTCACGAAACTGATTTTGGACAGACTTCTGAGGCAGTGTATGGTTTAATAATCTACAGCAAAATAGAGCGAGCTTTAGTAATGACTAAGCAAATATGTAATTACTAAAACAGTAATTTCTCACTAGAAATGACATCAAAAGTGGAAAACCTTGGTCAAAAACATACATTTACACACAGACTGACCAACAACCACTCTCTTCAGACTCTTTTTTTTTTAGCTCAACTGTCACAGAATGGAAAGCACAGGATTGTGGGATATCAAAGGCAGTGAAGGATACATCTATGCTGACTTCAAAAATCGATCAGATGAAGGCATCTAAGGAGACAGGAAGTGAAGCTAATATTGGATTTGGACGTGCCTTGATGCCTTTTATGTCATATGCAATGCTCCATGGGATTGTAGCTCTTTCCCTCATTAAAGTCATTAAATAATCTTTTTGTCTTTATTTTTAGATACATTTTTGCTTTAAATCCAAGATGTGGAAATATTGTGATTCACCTCTTGTTGGTTGGTTTGGTTCATGGTTTATAAATCTTCCATGACTTTTTGAAAAATCTGAATAGGAAAAATGAAGGGAAAAAACACTTCCACAACAAAGGTTGAAAACCAAGGTTTTCCTGAAAAAGTGGACGGCCACTGTTGCACTCTGTTTGGGCCAATATTACCCAAAAGCCCTTTTCACTTATGGAAAAAATGGAACTGGTGCCGCATTCGTTCTAATCAAGTACTGAAATACCTTCATCTGATATTTGCTTATTTATCACCAGAGCTCTCTCTATTTTGTTGTACTCTAGATCCACAAAGCTGCCTCAGAAGTCTGTCCAAAATCAGTTTCGTGAGATGCCTTTGTGTGCAAACGCTGCCTACAAAGTTATTGCCTGATAGGGCAGCGAGGCAACAAGTCAGCTGCCTAAGCTTTCAGACACAGCCATTGTTTCAGTGCCTAATATAGCCAAATTTAGCAGCATAAGGACATTCATCTGTCAAATTAGACATCTTACTCTATGGTGCTCCCTACAGGCCGTCAGCTGAAAGTCTCTTTTATTCTCATGTAAATGAGTGTCAGAAAAGGATAACAGGACTGCAGCCGGATTAACTCTCTTTGTGTTGGGGGACAAAAGCTGGCAGCAGATGGCCGACTGTGATCGGTTTGCTGGACTTTTCTTAAAAAGTTTCTGTATACATTCATATACTCATCCCTCACAGATGGCATGACAGAGAACCGCAGCTCTGTCTAGCATCATTCCATGAAAGAAGTTTTTGCATTTCTTTTTATTTAAATTAAAGATGTTAAAGGGACCACAAATGAAAATTCTGTCTTCATTTACTCAATCTAATGTTGTTCCAAACCCATGACTTTCTTAGAAATCATATTTGAAACATAAATGAATATAGTTTTGATTTTAATTAATTTTAATCACACAATGTAAAACACAGAAGACCAAGGTGAAACCACTCCTTTGTTCTCTCAAAGATATTATTTTTATCACGAAAACCCTGATCATTTATCTCTTTTTGTTCATAAACAAAAGTGGTTAAATCTCCATTCTGTCTTCCATTACTCTTGAATTCAACTCTCTAATTTCATCCCTCAGACTTATACGCAGTTATAAAAATACCATATTTTTGATGCATTATACAGTTTATTTAGAGATGTGATTTAACTATTATGCTTTTCTTCTATTTATGTACATGCAGCCATGTTTACTCTACTTTCTGTTCTTATGTTGTTGTTATTGTAATATTTGAAATATTTTCCATGTTCTTTTCTGAACTTGTATGTTCTGCAAAGAAAAAAACAAACAAACAAACAAACAAAAACAATGAGATTTATTTTCATGCATTAGGCAATATTTTAGCTTTACCATATTTGATGAGTAAATGATGACAGAATTTTCATTTCTGGATGAACTATAACCTTTTTCATTCAACCTATTTTTTTTCCTAAGTAGTCTTCTCTTTTTCTTGTCTTTAATGGAAAGCTGAAAATGTTAAAACTCTAAAATAAGTGGTGTCACTATCAAGCCGATTTTTTAGATGCAGGCCTATGTCAGTTCTAGTGTAAGTATTTGAGTAAATGTTATTGGTTACTGTACTAAATCTTTTTGGCTACTTTATAGTTTGACTGAGTATCAAAGATATTAAAATTACTCTCTACTTGACTAAATTTTTTAATAAGTGTATGTACTCTTTACTCCATTACATTTGTGATGAGTAACAGGCCTTTTTCACAGATGGTGATGACGCGTTTAACAGCCATCAGCATTGTAAATCCTGCAAAGTTTTTATTTTAATTTTTAAAAAAATAAATGTACATTTATAACATTATACTTTGTATTATATTAGCTTTGCATCAAATTACAAAAAAACTAGTTAACGCTGCTGAGGGTGTTTGTAATATAACAGCTGTGGGAGTGACGGTCAAATCGACATCTTTCTCTCTTCTGACTGCAGTTATCAATCTCTCTATTTTTTTCCTCTTTTAAAAGTTGTGAAAACACTATTGTGGAGTTTTTCCTTTTGCTATTTGAGCAAATGGGAACACAAAAAATATATATATTTCATGTAGTCTCATACAACAACACTTACCTTTAGACATCGCGGGAAGTAAATTTACCCAGCGATGCCGAGCGCCGGAAATACGACACCCCGAAAGTGTGAAAAAAACTAATTACTCTCTACATTTTGTATGGCATCTAACTTTTTCTGCAGCAGTTTATCCCTGTGTCTCAATCAGCTCCATACCTTCCGATGTCGTGAATCAGTATCGTGTAAATGAATGTGGCCGTTCCCTGATCAGTGCACTGACTACGGAACTAGGAGCTGATTGAGATGCAGTCTATGGCTGCGTCTGAAAACTGGAAAATGCTGCCTTCTGAGGACACTTTTCAAGGTAGTAAGGCATCAAGGCACGTCCGAATCCAATGTTAGCTTCACTTCCTGTCTCATGAGATACCTTCCTCAGATCGATTTTTGAAGGAAGCATAGATGTATCCTTAGCTGCCTTTGATTTCCCACAATCCTGTGCTTTCCATTCTGTGACAGCTGAGCTAGAAAAATAAAATCCGAAAGTTGCGTTTGCTGCTCAGTTTGTGTATAAATGTACGATTTTGACCAACATATTTCAATTTTGGTATCATTTCTATCGAGAAATTACTGCTGTAATAATTAAATATTTGTTTAGTTGGGTGATTCTCTGAATTGGGTGCCCTTCAAGTCCCCCAAACTTACTTCAAAGATTTTCAATTGAAGGAAATCACAAAATGCATTTTAACGCTGTCAATTAATAGAACCAGGTGCCTTTGCATTATAATGCAACACAATTGCTTTTTTAAAATTTAAATTTAAAGATAATGGGTTGCCTAAGTAGTAGACAACAAGCATGTTTGCATGTCCTCACTAACCATCATTACTTTTTCATCGAATATCAAACAAATAAAAAGTGCAATTAATACCAAAACGTTGCTGCTAATATAATCATATGTTGGTCTACTAAATATATATATATATAACTAAAATATAAATATATATATAAAAATGCATTAATTATATATGAAATTGCAATATTTATACACGTCCTCCAGTTTGTTTTCAACCCCGTCACGCCATACTATTTACCCCCCTATAAAAATAATGGATCAATCCCTGTGGCATCACATCCAGGAAGTGACATCACACAAGTCTCTTGAAGAACATGCTGCAAAGAAAGGCAAGTGTCAGTATCTTTTCTTACCTATATTTCATGTTTTTCACTGTCAGATTTAGATTGTCAGGCTCAACATTTCAACTCTGTTGTATAACTAAATGATAGTAAACAACGGTTTAAGATGAAATAAATAATAGTTTTGCAAAACATTACAATTTTATGATGTCCTAAATGCCATGTGGTGCTACTGTCTTAGCTAAGTATGGAGTTAGAGCTACTGTTAGCCAAAAACTTCAACCCCATCACATTCAACCCCGTCACATTTTTTATTATAACAGGGTTGAATTGTTGTGACAGGGTTGCATGTTTGACACTTCTTAGTAGATTATTCAATTGTAGACTTGTTGTATTGTGATGTGAACTATCAGAAATAATCGATTATGGTATTTTATGTTCAATATTTTCAGACATCCCAAAGGCAAAAACAGCAGCAGAGAGGCAAAGACAGTACAGAGCAAGAAGGGATGCAGACCCAGAGAGAAGGGAAAATTATCTCAGGAGTGAGCGTGAAAGGTGGAAAAAGGGACACAGAGGCAGGGAAAAAGAAAAAAATAAGCAATCTGGGTGACAGAGCTAAACGACATAAGCGAAAGATGTGGAGGGATGCTAAAAAAAGACAGAAGAACAGGGAAGCTTTGAGGAATAGCGACACCCCTCCACAAAGTCCTGATAATCAAAATGCAGAGCAACCTAGATCTGGGTCCTCGAGGTCAGTTGTAAGGAGTTAATTTAGATTAGATGAAGTTGAGTGTAAGTTAGTGTGTGTTAGAGAGAGTAAGTGTATACTGTATCTGTAAGTGTATTTAGGGGTTTGTCCATGTGAGATTTTAAATGTTGGCTGCAGTTTGGTAATTATTTATTTTAATAATTTAATTTAATAATAATTATTATTTATTATTATTTATTTATTATTTATTTATAATAAATAATAAAAAAAATTTTGATTCAGGCAACATTTGGAGGGAAAGAAACAATCCCGAAGAGCAAGATACAAACTGCACAAAGAGATAGCACAACTCCAACATGCACTCACAAAGGAGAGGAAACTTAAAGAAAAGTACAAAAAGAGGCTCCAGCGATCAGTAAAACAAAATGAATCTCCAAGATCCAAAGTCCGTGAACTGGTTAAGAACTGTCCTGTGAACAATAGGATCAGAAAAACATTACTACTTCATGAAGCACTCATTTCTGACATCAAGAGAAAATACCAGAATGCCAGAAATGAAAGAGATAAGCAAATCTTAGCCAAGGTTACTGTGGGAAAGATTGTCAAAAAGTATAGGCTGCAGAGATGGTCAGAACAGGCGTTGGGGTTTTCAAAGAAACGCAGAAACCTTTTGAAGAGCAAAAGCCTGACCAGTTTTACCAGAAAGACTGTCAACAGGTTTGCAGATACATCTATTCAGAAGAACATAAAGAGCTTCTTTAACAGAGATGATGTCAGCAGGATAACTACAGGAAGAAAACAAACCATTACTAGAAACAAAGTAAAGATGCAAAAAAGTTTTCTTGGAGACACAATGAGAAACCTCCACAGAAAATTTCTAGCAGAGAATAATGTGAGGATCTCATACTCTTCATTTTGCCGCCTACGTCCCTTTTGGGTTGTGCACCCCTCTTTGTCTGATCGTGAGACAAGACAGTGCAAACTGCATGAAAATGTAAGCTTTCTAGCAGAAAAGCTTAATCAGCTGAAGTTGATTGAGACCTCAGATCTTGAGAGACTTACTAAAATTGTGTCCTGTGATACCACTCGCAAGGATTGTATGTATGGGGAGTGTGAGAACTGTAAAGATAAAACAGTTCCCCTCTCCAGTATGTACGACAGTGTAAAAAAAGTGTCCTATACTCAGTGGGGGACAGAAGAGAAGGCAAAAATGGATGATCAGGAGGGGCCAAAAGTAAAGATATCTGTTAAACAAATTGTTGAGGGAACCCAGGAGCAACTTGCTGAGCAGTTCCACACACACCTGAGCAAGTTCAAGAAGCATTCATTCAATATTAGGCAACAGTATGCCTACTACCGTGAGCTGAGAAAGAGCATGGCCACTGATGAATGTCTAATTCACATTGATTTTTCGGAGAACTTCACCTGCAAGTACAGTTCTGAAATACAAGCAGTGCACTTTGGATCATCTCATCACCAGGCGACACTACACACAGGGATTCTTTGTGTGGGCGGTAGCCAAGAACCGACCTGCTTCAGCACAATATCTCCATCAAAGCACAAAAGCCCAGCAGCTATTTGGGAGCATCTGAACCCTGTATTGGATTATGTGCAGGCAACACACCCAGAGGTTTCTGCGATACACTTTTTTAGTGATGGGCCTTGTACCCAGTATAAGCAGAAGGGCAATTTTTTCCTTTTTAGCACTGAGCTGGAGAAAAGAGGCATTAAGGCAGGGACATGGAATTTTTTTGAGGCCAGCCATAGGCAAAGGAGCACCCGATGGTGTTGGAG
This sequence comes from Megalobrama amblycephala, assembly GCF_018812025.1. Lineage (NCBI taxonomy): Eukaryota > Metazoa > Chordata > Actinopteri > Cypriniformes > Xenocyprididae > Megalobrama > Megalobrama amblycephala. The sequence goes on from NC_063054.1 coordinate 4,476,901, forward strand.
CAGCCTTGAAGAGGACTGCTGACATGCTAATAAGCCATGGCTGGGACATTCAAGATGCACATGAGCTCTTCAAGGCCCTTTTGGAGACCAACACATCGATCAAGTTGTTCTTTGTCAATGGTGATACTATTGAGCAGGCACTTGAGAGGATGCCATCAAACCTACCAGCAGTCCCAGCAACCATGCGGATACATCAGGTGGTAACTCTTGCTCCAGGAGAGATACTGTCTCGTGATGTCAGCTGTATGTGCTCGACCCAGAAGCAGTTACAATGCGAGTGTTGGAACACAAATCATTTCAGCTTTGTTAAGAAGGTGCCAGATGCTGTGTCACAGAGGCAGTCACGAATCCATTGAGAAGACCCAGAGGTGCTAGGGCAGTGGTGTGTGCTCACATATGATAAAGATTTGTTCCCAGGAATAATACTTGCGATGGATGAAACGCATGTGCAAGTAAAATGCATGCACCGTGTCGGGCCAAACAGGTTCTTTTGGCCTGCTCGTGAGGATGTGCTTTGGTATGTTTTTGATGATGTGCTTGAGCTCATCCCACCTCCTAAGCCAGTGACAACACGGCACATGGAAATTCAAAAAGATGTTTGGGCCAGGCTTTCTGAATAAAGAATGAATTAATGGACATGTTACAGTCCTGTTTTCAAAGTTCAATGTTAAGCACTAAAAACAAGTTTTAATCAAAATGAGATCCCAGCAAGGTAGTTTTCCATAGTCTATGTTGTTTTTGTAAGAGATTTTTTGGACCAAATGGAAAGATCGATTGATGTTTGTGATTAATTAATGCTTAATGCTTTTGATTTAATGTTAAATACTTACTAAAATGTTTGTTTGTTTTTGCCAACTTTAATAAAATAAAATGTTATTGAATGTGATATCATTAATCTTACAGGTAAGAAATCCATACTTTATTGAAATAATGATCATCACTTCAACCCTGTTATCATTTTCAACCCCGTTATGGCGAGTTCAACCCTGTTATTTGATAGTTTTTATTAATATTTTCGTGATAAGAAGACAAATTAGGTCAATGTTTGTTTTGCTGTGTGCAGAACTTACAAGACAGTCTGAAAAAATATGAAAGCCTGATTAAATCCTAATGTTAATGCATATTTTGTGATAAGATATGAAGACCAATGTTAGATACAGTTTTCATGACCTGATTTGGTATTCAAATGGTGAGTATTTAAAAATAAAATTCTACATGCAATAAATGATATCAAACAAGGGACATCTCATTGAAAAGCTTCTACAAGAATTTACTTGAAAATCTTTTTAAATCATATTTAAACAGGGTCCAAGTTGTCTGTGACGGGGTTGAACTCCAAAACAACTTTCAGTAAGAAAAAACACTCAATATCAATTAGAATTTCATGCCTGAGGTGGGAAAATGTTTTTTCTTAAAGGTTGTACTAATCCACTATCACATGAAATGATCAGAAATATAACTATTTAAGGTATATATATATAAAAAAGCTATGACCCAAAAGGCACCCATCTCAGAGAATCACTCAGTTCTCACCAAAGCTCGCGCTATATTGCTGTAGATCATTAAACCGTTACGCTGCCTCAGAAGTCTGTCCGAAATCAATTTCGTGAGGTGCCTTCATGCACAAACGCTGCCCAGATAGCACACGTACGTCTGCAAGACGTCTTTTAAAGATCACTTCATCTGGAAAGCATCTGTTGTTTACAAACATCTAATAGACGTCTTTAAGATGTCAGTTTTACATACATTCTAAATCATAAACATCTTAAAGACATCTTCTAAACGTCTATTTGACATCTGACAGGAAACGTCCAATAGACGTATTCCAGATGAGCAAACACCCTAAATAATACGTCTTCCAGACGTAAACACACACATCAAATAGATGTCTCCGAGATGTATGTGTGCTATCAGGGTGTCGTACAAGTCATTCTCTTATAGACCTTATTTACCAGAGAAACATGCGCGCCGCCATCTTTAGAATATTGTCTTTGAACTTCCGTTTTTGTGGTAGCCCTGTATATTTCTATGGCATCACTGTTGAAGAATAATTAGTTGGTGAAGTGAATTTACCTGTTGTAGAGTTAATGAAAGTTATCATGAGCATTGTTATGTTTAAAGCAGATGTCTAAACAAATGTCAGTAGACCTGGAAGATTTTAAATGAGCAGTTCATTCATAAATACGTAAGATCACTGTGGAAATACAAACCGGAAGTCAAAAGACAACGAGCGCAGCGCTGAAAAGGGGCGGGGCTACATAAGGTCTATAAGACAGCGAGGCAACAAGACAGCTAACTTACCCTGTGTCCAAGCGGCAACCTCCCCCTTTCTCTCGTGAAGCCAATACGGAAGTAACTTAAACTGCGATTCATCGACTGGCCGCTAGGGACAGGCTCCAAAAGAGAGCATAATCTCATAGAGTCCCATGTTAAATTGGCCAAGTTTATAGCAGAAAAAAACATGTTTACAAGTTGGTTCAAATTGTGGTTTTGGTCTATACTGCTATTTTTGCCCTTCATGACAACTCTGAGGGGGGTGAATTTTTTTTTATAACTTATCCGTTTAAATTATATTAAGCCTTAAAGTTCTGCATAATTAAGGGCGTGGTCACTTGAGTGACAGGTAGATTGCGCTGCTGTCTGTGAGCCGTCATGTTACCTCAGCTGCCGCTGAATTTGGCATCTCAGCCGTATTTGTGCTCGATTATTTTATACAATTATAAAATATGGCTTGCTGCATAATATTCGAGACTGATGTGTGTCTGTGTAGATGTGCATGCATGGGGAAGAGACACAGAACACACGTTGTTGGATCGTGGCATTGGCTGAAAGTTTTGATTGTGAGATTTACTACAATGACAATGGCGGGAGGATATCAAAATCCGACAGCACTGCTTGGATATTATAACTAAAACTGCTGCACTATTTTGAAAAAAAATATATACTTTGGACACAGGCTCATTTGTTTGTTAGATACGATCGTATACAGTTTTACAACATAAACGCTGCTCAGATTGCATCCTTTCTTTATGAACGATGACAGAGAGCAGATCATTCAGAAGAAATGTGAAATGTTTTTTTGCAATGGACACTCATATTTTACCCAAGTGCCACAGATTGGATTCATCTCGCGATCTCTATTTCATTATAAAGGTATGAAGTCCCATTTGATTTTCCATGTTGTTATTTGCACACCCAACACTACTGGTGTTGGAGGATCTATATCTTAAAAAACACCGTAGATTGACAGTAAACCTTTAGAACGTTCTGATGATAAAACTTGTCTTCATTAATATTTTAGATCGTATCTAAGATAGATAGCTAGCTCCTTTGCTGCTAACATGGTCACGTCGAGCTAGGCGGGCGTGGTTTCAGCAACCAGTCATATCAGCTAAAACCACGTCCCGCCTCTTTGCCCATTTTCAGTTATCCGGGGAGTGACGTGCGGTGACGCGCAGCTAAGATGGCCGCGGCCTCATTTTCACTTCAAAACTGCTGTTCAGAACTCTATGGGTGACGTCACGGACGCTACGTCCATATTTTTTTTACAGTCTATGCCTGTCTCAATCAGCTCCCTAGTTCAGTAGTCAGGGCACTGACCAGGGAGTCGGCCATTTTAAGGGCTGTCTCAATCGCAGAATCCTTCCAGGGCACTGAAATGTTCGCTCCCTGAAAAGTCCCACAATGCACCGTGAAAACCAGGGAGCATCGATGCTCACTATGCTCCTTAACGGAAGTTCTGAAGTGCGAAACTTGAATCACGTGAGCCAACTCACTACACATAATGATCATAGACTGTAAAAAAATATGGACGTAGTGTCCGTGACGTCACCCATAGAGTTCTGAATAGCAGTTTTGATGCATAAATGAGGCCGCGGCCATCTTAGCTGCACGTGACCGCACGTCACTCACGGATAACTGAAAATGGGCAAAGAGGCGGAACGAAGTTGGAGCCCATGCGACTTGTTGCTGAAACCACGCCCGCCCTAGCTATCTATCTTAGATACTATCTAAAATATTAATAAAGATAGCAATATCATTAGAAAGTACTAAAGGATTACTGTCAATCTACGGTGATTTTTTTTTTACGATAACGTTATAGATGCTCCAACACCAGTAGGCTAATTAATTTGTGTGGGGTGTGCAAATAACACAAATCAAATGGGATTTCATACCTTTATAATGAAATAGAGATCGCGAGATGAATCCAATCCGTGGCACTTGGGTAAAATATATATATGTACCAGATGTATATCTCTCAAATGTTCTCTCAAACTAATGAGCACGTATCCAAAGTATAATTTTTCAAAATAGTGCAGCAGTTTTAGTTATATCCAAGCAGTGCTGTCGGAGTTGTATATCCTCCTGGTACTGTCATTGAAGTAAATCTCAGGAACAAAACTTTTAGCCAATGCCACGACGATCCAACAATGTGTGTTCCGCATGCGAGCACATGTACACAGACTGACATCTGTCTCGAGTATGCAGCAAGCCATATATTGTATAAAATAATACAGAAAAAAGCACAAATACGAGTGAGATGCCAAATTCAGCGGCTGAAATGAGCTGCTGAGGTAACATGACGGCTCACAGACAGCAGCGGCATACCTGTCACTCAAGTGACCACGCCCTTAATTATGCAGAACTTTAAGGCTTAATATAATTTAAACGGATGAGCTATAAAAAAATTCACCCCCCTCAGAGTTGTCATGAAGGGCAAATTCGCAGTATAGACCAAAACCACAATATGAACCAGACTGTAAACATGTTTTTTTCTGCTGTAAACTTGGCTAATTTAACATGATGGTCAATGAGATTCTGCTCACTTCTGCAGCCTGTCCCTAGCGGCCAGTCGATGAGTTGCAGTTTAATTCACTTCCGTATTGTCTTCATGAGAAACAGGGGGAGGTTGCCGCTTGATAATGATACGCGATAGATGTTTTTAAAAATACAAACCGTTATTTTATTATATTTCAGCATAAACATACATCGCTAGACAGGTAATGAACATAATCTAGCTAACACTTATAATTTATTCACGGCTGAAATGTTGCACATAAGCAAATAATTAATCATAATGTACTTTAAATAACATTACAAGTAATGTCAGAAAATATCAGCTCTGTTGTTGTTCATAAATACAAGTAGTGATGTTGTACAATGAGGACGTTGTCACGTCGCCGGAAATAGAGTCATAAGTGTCCCAATGTGTAGTGAACCAGCATCTTTTACTGTCCTTACCAGTGCCCTAATTCGTGTACACGATATACTGATTCACGAGCTCGGGAGCTAGGGAACTGATTGAGACACACCCCTAGTTTTTCGGACGCAGCCTATGAGATGCATACAATTTCTGAGAAAGGAAGTGATATCACCATCTACAGGGCATTGAAGGTACTGTAACTTGAGCATTTTGCTCTTACTCGACCTAAACTAAACGTCTACAGACATTCGAGTCTCAGTTAAAGGGGTACTTCACCCCTGGAAAGATGAATGTGTATTTAAAATTGGTCATTTATGTAGTAGAAATGTGAAATTATTTTTGAATTTGGAGCTTTCTAGACTGAGAAAAGGCAGAAAATGTATTTTTGACTAATGTGGATGAAAGACAACAACTCCCAGAATGCACTTGTTTTGCTGCCCCTGCGAGGCCACGCCCAAACCGCGCCTATCGGTTACAGGCGGAATTACCAGGAAAATTCAAACAGCTAGGCTTGCTTTGTTACATATTAATTCTATAAATCGTGAGTTAGTTCATACATTTACAGCGAAAATGGTGCTAAATTGCTTTGTACGTGGATGTTACACCCAAATCCAAGAAAGGACAAGTAAGTTTCCATCATTTTCTGATTAAGTTAAAGATTTGGAGCGATGTAAACAGTGGCTGCGGGCCATCAAACACCCGAAGTTTGGAGATGACACCGTTATAGAAAACCTAAAAAACCGCAGAATATGTAGTCTCCATTTCAAGCACGAGGACTACGAACCAAATATCCTTGCAATGAAGAGAACCATTCTGAAGGACATTGCGATACCATCGATATTCACTTTCCCAGAGGACGAACAGCCTGGGCATCTGGTACTAAGCGTATTCGCCTAGAGGTAAGACTCGCTGATACTAGACTGATAACACAGTAACGTTAGCCTATATGTAGTGTTGTAGGTAGCACATAGGTAGCAGTAAAACTGCAAACTTAGCAAAGTAACGTTAGATAGACAATTACATATAAGTTGCATATAAGTTGACTGTTATCAAAGTAAAGCCACTGTTCTGTAAAACTGAGTTAGTCTATTTATCTATTTATGCTAACATTACCACAAAAGCCTGTTGCTGTATTGGTTGAGATGACTGCAGAGACCGATAAATTTGCAAGATGAACCACTGATGTAGTGCAGACTATAACAAAATATGTTAAGCTTAAAAATATAATTGACACCCACTTTTGATAAAATCTTTGATCTATGTCCGTGAGTAACCTCAAAAGCGCATATGTATGGGCGTGGTGAAAAAATGCGGAACTAACGTTACCTGCTATTACTGGCTGTAGTTTTATGCCTCTGGCCAAAAAAGCCTCCGATGACGCAAAATGACGATTTTTGCGTCATCGGAGGCTTTTTTACAGAATAAAAATGCATAAATCTCTCATCTCGGGCTGATATGAAGGGGGAAAGCACGGTAATTCGAAAATACTAGTGGTATTCTACTAATACAAAGCTTAATGCTAAATCCTGAAGTAACCCTTTAAGCTCAAAAAGGGCATAAGTAACGTAAACCGATATACTTTAAAAAGTTATATATACTAAAATAACGGATAAATAAAATATAGTAAATTTAACTAGTCAAAGCCTACCTGCGCTGGACGTGCTGGTTTCGACCTCATCAGCAGCTGCAGTCACGTGACATGTCCTAATCTCATATGAAACGCCAGTGATTCAGCAATTTACCTGCTAATGCACTCACATTCAAAAGGCTGTTGTGTCGCGATATTGAGGCGTTCAGTTTTATTTCGATTTTAGAAAATACATTTGCGATTTCAAGTCAGTTCCCCTCAAAAAATAACCACAGATCACATATTGTTCCTCATCACATTGATCATATTTCACCAATTTTGACAAACAAAAAGTGGTTGTACAAACGTTTTTGATCACTCTCCATAATTTCTCAAATACACACAAATAGACAGAAACATTTTGAAAGAAGATATTAAACAGCCATTTTTATTTCCTTTTGCACTCCTTTAGTACGGATTAATTCAAAAATACCAAATAGACATTTATACAATTGAATCGTAGACATTTATACAAAAATGTACAATATTTAGGACATTCATTTACAGTTGTAAAATGCTAAAATATGTACATCTAAAAGAGACCGTCATGTTAAAACAGGTAAACAAGACTGCACTCCTAAAAAGATCAAGCACAAACAAGTTTAATGAACAGAAGAGATAACTGAGCCTAGATAGTGCACGTGAAATGGAGTGACTTTGTAACAAACACAAGGGCTGAATAAGAGGTATTTGGTGAAATTCATGTATCGCCTACCTCAAAGTCAAACCAGACAACACACCATGTTCCAGTGTCATGAGTCATTCATAAAATCAAATTAAAAACACACCATTTAAATTAACCATTTTACCGAACGTCTACAAACACATAAGACGCTTGCGACATGTTCTCCCACTTTTATAAAAACACTGAATGACAAATTTGAAAAGTAAAATGATTGTGAATGAACTACAAAGGCAAAACGCAGTAACTATACATATCAAAAACGAGTTTTTACTATGAAGTCATTTTTCTCAGTTCTATGACGTAGTTACTGCATTCTTCCTTTATAGGCCGGAATCCGAGTTTCAGAGAGGTTTCATTTGTGTCTGAGAAACTGGTGTTGTACAGGACCTGTGGTCACCTTCACACAGCAAACATCTGTTTCACTTCATCTTTTTCTTGTTATAATCAGCCTCTCATCTTCACAGGCTGGTCTCTGTGTAGACGGGGACAGCAGGGAACGCAGCGTTCGGCCTGAAGAGTGACTGGCGTTGGGGCTGAGTTTGAACCAGTGGTTTCTGGGCCTCGGTCTCCACGGCACTCTTGTGTTTCTCTCCGATCTCTTGCAGCAGGAGCACATTAGCATCTCGCCACTGTCTGTATTTACTTGCGCTCAGAGATGGTTCACTCAAGACCTGCTCTATGACCTGCAGATCGGCCTCCTTAGCCTGAAATAAAGCAAAGACTTGTATGTTGGTTTCTTTTGTGAAACTTTAAATATAACTTCCCACAGTTCAAGTGAAGCTGCTTATCAATACTGCCATCTAGTGTCTGAAGACTGGATTCAATGAAAAATATTAGTGTCCAAAAACAAATCTAATTGTGCATATGTCAGGGCTGGATTGTTAATCTGGCATACCAGGCCTTTTCCCAGTAGGCCGAATCACTCTGGGGCAGATACAATGGTTTGTTTGTTTGGTTTTTTTTGCCATGGACTGGCACATCATGCATGGACGGTGGCCCATTGGTTTGTCTTGGCCCAACTCATGCCTTAATAGAACCTAAATAAACAATCAATCCCATGTAGAATCTGTGGATCTTGCCGGTATGTCAACAGAGATATGACGTCACACACCTGTTCTGTTTACACTGGTTTCTAGCTGGTTTTAACTACTGGCTTGGTTTATGAATGAACGGATGCAGATAGAAGTAAGAGACATGTTTATGTTCTTTAGCTGATTCAAGACCGGTCTGGCAAACTATCTGTTCAGCTTCATGTAAACAACAATCACATTACCTCATCTCCTATATTAGTGTCCTTGTGTGGAAGTTACCAGGTTTACAGGCTTTACTGGCATTATACGGTCATGGTGACAACAAAGATGAACGTTGTAAGTGTTATTTATAGATAAAAATTAAACAGGGTTAGAAAACATTTATCAGACTAGATGCATGTTAACACTTTTTGCCTAAATTTTACGATAGATGCTATTTATACTAAGTAAAAAAAAAAAAAAAGCATATTTTCTTTGTAAAAGATGCTCTTTACACAAAGTGCAAATAGCTGTAGATGCCATTTACACTAAGTGAAAATAGTAATATATTCTATTTATACTACATAAAAGTAGCAGTTCTTTGCAGTGAGTACAAATATTTGTTAGATGATATTTTCACACATAAATAGTGGCAGATACTATTTGCACAGTCAATATTGCACATTACAGGATGCAATATTAACAGTGTAAATGACTATATTAAAATTATTAAATTGATTCTGCCTTGAAACAATAAACCCTCCCTACACGACCCCTAACCCCACCCGATAAATACGTTATTAATTAACACTTGTTAGGCACTTTATTTCCACTTTAATTTTTTTTTTTAATTTTATTGAAAATAAATGCCTTTCTGATCTGATATGTGATGGGAAAAGGGAGAAGAGCGAGTTTGGCAAAACGCAAAACGCAAAACTAAAATGTGCTTTTAACATACTATCTCTGTATTAAAATGTATTTAGTTACCAGGTCACCACTTGAAGTAGGTAACTAAATATATTTTTTAATACAGAGATAGTATGTTAAAAGCACATTTTAGTTCATATTCATGGTGTCTCAAAATTGCACAGTTGAATACACTTAAATGTATCTTAAGAAGTATTAAAGTAGAATGTTTAGTATATCAAGAACAAAATTAGTGTGTGAAAAGAGAGTACTTTAAGTATAGTATGGAACTTTTTCTTTTTTTTCCTCCTGGGAAGGCGTATTCGAACTTGGGTCAAAATCATCAAAAGCAACTGCAGACATTGAATGGTGTGCATCTTTTTTAATCTTGTGTGGTCCAACCAGACATCAGTGGGTGGAATTAGTGTAAATAGCCTTTGCCAACAAGACAGGCTATTTACACTTACTGCAAATAGACACTCTGATTTTTTATATAAGCAGCAGCCATTTTCACTTAGTGGCCATTGAGACTAAATGTAAATAGCAACAAAGAAGGTTTTTTTTTTTTGCACTAATTATTTATACTTTGTACAAATAGTGGCAGATACTATTTGCACCTCAGTGTATTGTATTGTATACTGTAAAACAGTATGCAATAATAGCAACATATTCAGTGTATATGATTTATATTTATTAAAATCATAAATGGATGCTGCTTTATTGACGCATTACACTGCTTTTAGTCACACCCCACGTGATTCAATGACCCTGTCATCCGTTCATCACTATTCCTTCCTTGGACCACTTTTGATAGATACTGACCACTGCAGACCAGAAACACCCAACAAGAGCTGCAGTTTTGGAGATGCTCTGACCCTGTCGCCTAGCCATTGCAATTTGACCATAGTTAAACTCGCTCAAATCCGATGGCCCATTTTTCCCCTGCTTCTAACACATCAACTTTGAGTATAAAATGTCAAAATGTTCACATGCTGCCTTATATATAATCCACAGAGTAACAGGTGATGAAGAGATAATCAGTGTTATTCACATCACCTATCAGTGGACAAAATACACACACATACACGCACTTTTAAATTACGGTCTCTCTCTTCTGGAGAATAAGCACCCAGAAAAACTGAGGAGTCACAATGCCCTGAAAAAATGCTGTCCAATCAAACACTTCTTAGAACACAATCATCTCCTTCACACTAACTTATAAATACTGGGCCTGTCCCAATACCCACACTTGTGGTCTTTGCACTTAACCACTTGCTACTTACATGACATATTTCCTGTATTTGGCCCCTGTATTTGGTTCAAGTGGGCACAAAGTCCACAAGTTCGTAGAACTTTTGATAACCTAATGGGGCACACTTAAAATGCAAGAGCTTTATTTACACACTTTGACTTGTCTGTTCAGTCCTTATGTAACAAACAATTTAATTGTGGGCTTCTAATTAAGTGATAAAAAAAAAATCAGTTGAAAACATTTTCCAAAATACACATACTCATCTCTGCATCTATAACAACTTTACATTTTACAACCAAGTTGTATGTAATATCTAATGCATTTAATGGCATTTTTCTGACCTGGGAAAGTCTTGAACACTTCCTGTCATCTACACGCATTCTTAAGTGGTGTACTGTAAGTGTGGGTATTGGGAGATGCCAACTATCTGCCACTGACTTATAACACATATATATTATATAGTACAGAACAAATAATTTGGAAAAGACAGCTTTTCATCACATCACAATTTTACCATAGTAACAGTAACTGGTTTTATGAAAGACATGTTATAGTTCCATATTCAGGCTAACATCTATTAGATTTTAGTGTTCAGAAACTATTTCCACATAAACCTACTTCTCAACATAATGTTTTGCAAGATATGCTTATGAAGCAACATACCATCATGATGCCATTTATATAAAAAAAAAAAAAAAAAAAAAAAAAACAAATTTCTGGCTTAATAAAGGAAAATAGTACACCACACAAACACGTTTCTACTTTGACCGAATCTCATTTTAGCAGTATATAGGTTCCCTGTAGATTCATTACCATTGAGATGAACCCTTTTATGACTTACAGTAAAACACAAAACTTCTAAGATTTGAATGATCACATAGATATCAATCTGACCTTTAAAGTGCTGTTTAAAGCTCGAATGAGGTGCAGTTTCTCATTAACGCTTTCATTCTTGCAGCGTCTAATGAAGGAGGACCTGAAGTCACGTTTGGTGGTTGGCTGTAGGGCTCCTGTGGGCGACAGACTCGCCTGCTTGAGGTGAAGATACAACATTTCCATCTCATCAGACGGTGGGCCTGATGAAACAATATTAGAGGAGTATTTGATTATGAAACAATTTACAGAATTACCACACTTTTTGAGCAACGGATTTCCATAACTTTTCCAGGAGTTCACAATAACTGGATAAGGATTTTCAAATATCATTTTATAGAGAGACAAAAAGTAATTTCTAGACAAAAACAAACAGTTTTAGAGTGGAGTATTAATTATAATTCGTTTTATTTATTTATTTTTTTCCCCAGAGATATTTACATACATTTGAATCTCTATATTTTAGTAATAAAAGGTGGGAAATTCTTAGTATTTTTAAAGGGTTCATGCCATATTTTTTTTATTTATTTATTGTTGTTTAATGTTCCTTGAGGTTCACTTATAATGTTATTAATTTTTCGCATAAAAAATAAATACTGTACTGTGCAAAAGTCTTAGGTATGTTAGTATTTTCACCAAAATAAAAAATAAAAATGGTTTTAAGCCAGTTATTTATATCTTTTGCTGTAGTGTGTCAGTAGTAAATATCAGTTTACATCTCCAAATGTTCCTTTTGCCATTAATTGTAATAATACAGTGAGATTTTTGTATGAACAAGGAGTCTGTCAACAGCCGGTAAGCTCCACACTGAGATCTGATGTAATCATCATTGAGTCTGTCTGTGATTACATAAAGAAACCAAAAAACTGAGACCAAATCCAGAAAAACTGTGGCAATGTTTCCAAGACACTTAAAGAAACCTACTTCCAAAGCTACAGTACTTTTATAAAAAAAAAAAAAAAATTGTTGTAAAAATGCTGTAAAGTGAGGATGCTTTTAAAAAATAATGTCATAAATAGATTTTATTTATCAATTGACCCTTCGCCAGGAGTTTGATTGACAGGCAATCTAACCAATCATAACGCCGGATCTGCCATTTTGTCCGACAAAGCAGTCAGGGGAGTTAGCAGATTAACGTAGGTGGACTTGAACTTGAAAAATGGTGTGTACTGTCGTCTTTCCGCGATTGAAACAACATTCCTTATGATGTTCATTCATGTTTATTTGAATCTAGAAATTAACTAGTAGGAAGAGATGATCAGTTCACGAGCCACTTGAACTGAGGCACTACAGCAATCGGTCATGACACATTAAAGAGCCACAAAATGGTATTTATTATTTACATTTCTTTAAAAATTCCAAAATTTGAAATTTGAGTTTTTGTTTAATATCAAAACTAATCTGCTCTGTCATGTCAGTCGATGCGTCATCAGTGTCCTCTTTGCTCCGCGATGTATTTTTCACTGTGTGGCGAGAGATCGGCATGGCTTGTCGGACATAGCAACAGTAACTAAAGGGGGCAGGTCTTTGCAAACAGTCAATTAACTTGTGTTAACTAAATTATTATTTGGTGTGACCACCCTTTGCGTTTAAAACAGCTTTTGTCCTAGATACATTTACACAGTTTTTCGGGTAGCTTTGGAGGTAGGTTTCTTCAAGTGTATTGGAGACCCCGCCCCCCTAAACACCAGGGGGCAGGGCCCAGGGGCGGCGCCAGCCGATTTTGCTGGGGCTTCAGCCCCGAATGTTTTGAGTCAAGCCCCGTATGTAATGACTGTCACTGAGCTTATGAAACTGGACAATAGCTTATGTAAACCCCCGAAATCATAAGCTGCTTTATTTCATTGCGCTTTGGCTTTGCATATACTGCATACAGGCATCCATACACCGGTATACAGCGCTTTCTCTCTCTTCTCTCCAACAGCGCGTTCACGCACACCGCAGCTGAACACAGACACGCCTCCTGTCACTCACTCAGCTCAGCGGCAGGCCTCGAGACTCTCGTTCGGTCCGGTTGAAGGGTTTTTGTTATGATATGAACAGCTGATATTACAACTTTAGCACATTTGTCAGCTCAACATTCATTCAGTGTTTCCCAATGACCCTGCGCCGCTGCCACCGTTTCATCATAAACCGAAAATTTAAAACATAGGCCTACAAAGCTTAAATGGTCTCTAAGTTGTATTTTACCAGCGAACTAAAATCGAAACCGTGATATGCCAAATACTGTACAGTGCCAAATAATGTACATTTTCTGAACAACAATACTACAACAAAAGCTCCTTTCATGTCAGTAAAGCTGTTAACAGAAAATTAAAATGTCATTGGACAAATATTGATTTGGGCTAAGCCCCGGATGTTTACACTGTCTGGCTCCGCCCCTGGCAGGGCCTATGGTGTGATGATGTGTAACTATTCGTTGATGTCATGTTCTAGAGGCAGGCATATGCAAATATATTTGCCAGTGTGATGTCACAGATGCCGCAATATCAAAACAAGATCTTTTTGGAGCTTGATTAATAAACGCTTTGTTTATTATGAGGATGATGATTTAGCTCTGAAACTTGTATGATGTTTTAATGGTACAAAGACCTCTTATATATCAAAAGATTAAGGCAAATTTGATTTCTCATGTCATGACACCTTTAAAAATGAAATGGCAGAAAACTGTTTTGTGCTCTATGTATATGCTGATTCTTGACACATAGAGCATCAAAAATGGTCAACAGCAGCTCAACCTATCATGTCTCTTCAAAACACTTGGACTAAACCATGATTCATATAGATTACCTTTATAATGTCTTTATAAACTTCTTGAAGCTTGAAAGTTTTGTTGGAATGGACTTTCAATGGAGGAACAGAAATCTCTTAGGTCTCATTTAAAATATCTTCATGTGTTTGTAACGACATAGAGGTGGGTAAATTATGACAATTGTGATTTTTTTAATCGATCTCTTTAAACTGTTTTTAAATTTAGATTTGTGCAATGTAACGCTCTCATAAGGATAAAACATCTCATTCCAATGCTCACTTACTGTCATTTCCTTTGAATTCCTGTATTTTGAGGATGGGGTTGTCCTCTGAGCTGATCTCCTGCCACGACTCGCTGTCTGCGCTCTGAGTCTCTGTGCGGTTACACATCGGAGAAACCAGCGGGATCAAGTCCTGACATGGAGAGGAAGAGGAGCGGGGAGGTGGGAGACAACCCTGAGACAATCAACACACAAATATATTTCAAATATAACAGCAATCTTTCAAAATCTCAAAGAAATACTATTTCAAAAAAGAAACTTGTGATAATATGACAAAAAAAACATTGTATGCATTGATTCTTAGATGCCATCCAAAAGTGTGGGGTCGGTAAGATTTTAAAGAATTTTGAAATAAGTATTTTATGCTCACCAAGTCTACATTTACATGATGAAAAAATACAGTAAAAACAGTAATAATGTGAAATATTATTGCATTTCAAAACAAATTGTTTTCCATTTTAAAATGTAATTTATTCATTTGATCAAAGCTGAAATTTCAGCATCATTATTCCAGTCTTCAGTGTCACATGATCCTTCAGAAATCATTCTAATATACTGACTTGATGCTCAAGAAACATTTCTTATTATTATCAATGACTCATGCTACTGTGGAAACAGTGATACTTTTTTAAAAAAGGGGGGATTTTTTGATGAATCGAGAGATCAGATTAGCAACATTATAAATGTCTTTACGGTCACTTTTGATGAATTTAATGTGCTCATTCTGAATAAAAAAAATCTGACCCTACATTTTTGAATGGTAGTTCATGTGCAAATGCATCAGACGCATATATCTGGCCCATTTTCATATTCACCAGGCATTAATACATAAACAGGAACTTATAAACCACAATGAATAGAGGAGTTAATGCCTGTCGTTTAATACATTTATGGTTAGCAGTATTAATATTTACATGTCTGGACAGAGTGTGGTTACTCACATGCAGAGAACCGGGGGTCAGCTGATCCATGTACTCCACAGATACCTCAGCTGTGTCTGCTTCATCATCATCATCGCTCTCTTCACTGTAGCACTCTATATTCACAAAATCACAGCCTCAATATGATAATTCAGCTATTAAAGTGTCAGGTTTGGCTTTGCTGAAAGACGTGACATGGACTGAATTAGAAGATCAATGTTAACCGGGCTTCCGTATGGGTGTGTGGTGAGAAACTTTACCTCCGCTGGTTGAGTCTGTGGGCTCAGGTTCATTTGAAGCCTGGGTGAGTTTAGCCAGCCATCTAGGTTAAAAATAAATTAATTACAGTAAATATACCCTTATCAGATCTGTGGAATGATTGTGATGGATCATTATGCAAGTCCTCTGCCCACGCAGTTTAATAGCAACACACCCACGGTTTTCTCTCAATGTTTTCCACTCACAGGTTTATTTCAGTATGTTCAACAAAGCCTGATAGGAAAGTTTTACAAAAGAAGAATTTTTGTCAACATTTACTCACACTTGAGTCATTCAAAACCCATATGATTTTTTCCTTCCATGCAACACAAAAGGCGATATTTTGAAGAATCTTGACTAGTGTAGTTACTGCATATAACTGTATATTATATACTGTATATTACTGTAAATATTTTTGTTCCCAGTATAATTTACAGCATTATCTGGGATAGAATTTCTTTAATATATACACACTTCCTTTCAAAAGTCTGGGGGTCATTTTTTTTTTTTTTTTTTAAAGAAATTACAACTTTTATTCAAGGATGCATTCAATTCATCAAAACTGACAGTAATGTTATGTTACAAAAAATATTTTAAGTAAATGTGTTTTCCACAAAAATATTAAGCAGCACAACTGTTTTCAACTGTGATAATGAAAGGAAATTCAGCACATCAGCAAATTGGAATAATTTCTGAGGGATCATGTGACACTGAAGACCGGAGTAATGATGCTGAAAATCAACTTTGCATCACAGTAATAAATTACATTTTAAAATATAATAAAACTGAAAAAAAAAAAAAAAAAAAAAAAAAAAAAGTTATTTTAACAATATATATTTACCAATATTACTGTTTGTTTACTTTTGATCAAATAAAAGCAGCATTGGTGAGCATAAGAGACTTCTTTTAATTAAAAACATAAAAAAAAAAAAAATCTTATTGACCCCCAAATTTTGTATGGCAGTGTAGCAAAACTGATACAATAATCAGATAAATAAATCAGAATTGACATTCAAATTAATTCAACAGCTTCTGAACTAAACTCAAATCAGGAAATCTGTATTGATATGCCCTAACTGGCGTATGCCAAGTTTAAATACAAGAATATGCAAATGAGACTTATGAACTGCAGAGGGTGGGAAATTTTTCAGCAAATAACTGCTCAGCTTTGTGCAAGGAACAGATAAATATTTATTGTATGCCTATAGAAGACTTGGAATACAGCACAAGTATATGAACTACTTTTATGATAGATTTTTTTTTTTTTTGTCATTCGTCTCCATGGACTTTCACTGTATACAAGAGAAGTGATCATTCTCCCTAACATCTCCATTTGTGTTTCACAGCAGTAGAAAAACTACAGGTTTGGACAACAAATGGGTGAGTAAATGATGGCGATTTTTATTTCATGTTTCCCCTTTTCCACCAGCACAGATATGTATTCCCGGCCTGTGGCCAAACCATTCTAATAGCACATACTATTAGTAGAACTGAACACACACACTCTGTGAACACATACCTGGAGCCGTGGGCAGCTACTTTTGCTGCGGCACCTGTGGAGTGATTGGAGGTTAGGTGCCTTGCTCAAGGGCACCTCAGTCGTGGGTAATGACAGTGGAAGAGAGCGCTGTTCATTCACTCCTCCCACCAACATTTCATACCGATACTGAGACTCAAACCCGCAAACTTTGGGTTACAAGTCAGACTCTCTAACCATTAGGCCACAACTGCCCCCCCCCCCATAAAACATATTGTTGTTTCATGTAAACAACACGTAGCAAAGAAACCAGTCATCATTGTTCATTTCTTAGGTCTTTGGGAAACTCATGGCCGGTTCACAATAAGCTCCAGTTAGCCTGGCTAAGAACTAGCCAAGAGCCGCGTTACGCACAAGAACGCGAATGATTTGGTGGAAAAGGGGCATTTGTGAATTATTCTTGTAGGATGCTTTCACACTAGCACTTTTGCACCCGGGTTCGATTGAGTTTTGTTCGTTTGGATGATGAGAGTGCAGTTTTCCAAAACTCTGTATCCAGGTCTGCATAAAAAGGTTGGTCTAGGGTATGGTTTGCTGCTGATATGAACACAATGATGCTAAATCATGCTGAACTGCTATTGATGATTTCGATAAAATTGTGTGTGTTCTCATTTACTTTCCTGACAAGCAGGACTGATGCAATGCAAGCAGAGAGAATGTATATATAATTTCTGCTCACCTTCAATAGAAATGGATTAGATGCAAGTGCTGAATTTGAACAAAACCAAAGGTTCAAAAACCAAAATATAAAAGTGAGGTGAGCAACGCTATGCATTTTGCAACCTTCTGCTGCTTTGTCATTAGATGCAAATGCACCACGGTTTGGACCCAATTGATATAATGTGAAAACAATCCAGCAGGGGCAGGGGAGCGATGAAACTCGGGTTCGGATGAGCAAATTGAACCAAGTGTGAAAGCACCATTAAATTAATCTTTGGACACATGATACCAGATAAACCTCAGTTGTATTTTTAGTACTGGAGGTCTGCAAAACCCTGCATTTACAAATCCTCGTCAAATGTGCTTAATTGCATAGTGCGCCACAGACAGCTTTGGTCACAGCTAGGTGTCAAAGCAGCCTGCTTTATTGCAATGCAAACATGTCACCAGACTAAAAACAAGACCACACGCTTCACATGTATGCGAAAGTGCTACATGATTTAAAAAAAGTTGTTTTTTTTGTTGTTTAGTTTTGTTTTTTTGACTATAGCATCAGCAACTGTCACCACACTTACACACACACACACACAAGAAATTCATTTTATGTCTTTCCACACTCACTTGTTCATGTCTTTCATGTTCTCAGCAGCAAAGTAGAGTGTCACCATGTGGAGGTGGCTTGCTTTCATTGCACTGGAAAATAAGAATGCAAATAAAAACATACACAACCCCAGCAGTTCTCAAGGATGATATCTTTGTGGTTATATGTAGTTATATGATGTAGCAGAAGCATTACACAAACGAACATGTATACGACACCAAAGTTTGTCACTTGTCTAATCTACATCCAATCATAATGATCAAAGTAAAGCACCGTTACTGTATGTCTTTAAGAAGGAAGTCTCTACACAGTGGCTCAGACCACACACTTCGAGCAGACAGTTTCCTGTGTTATGAGCGCGGATTAAGTGGGGGACAGGAGACATACTTCCAGTGCAAAAAAAAAAAAAAAAATTCTGATTTAAAGTTTGACACGAGTTTGACAAATCCAGGGTTCCAGTTGCATTTTGCAACCTTTTACCAGCCAGTGCCACTAAATTTTTTTATAGGTCACACTGGTGTGGTGCACCACCACGTTGCCCAACTGATGAGAGTTGCCATTTCTGTTGCACATAATGCATATGAGAAACATCAACGAAATGAAAGCGGAACGAAACCGCTCTACCGTTTGAGCTGCAAAGCGCAGACCGTTTATCAGCTTGGACAATAATAAAGAAGGTTCAGAAGGTTCTCGCGCGCTGATCTAGATCACGACACTGTTACTGCAGAGCGCTGGGAGATCCAATGAGAAAGCATTGAATATGCCACAAATTAAAGGGGTGGTTCAGTGTTTTTTTTCTAGGCTTGATTGTGTTTTGGGGGCACAGTTTAACATGTCTTAATGCTTCGTTTTTTTGAAAACGCTGTATTTTTCATATATTTTACATTTATTCTACACCTCTGTTTCCACTCTCATATGAACGGCTCGTTTGACTTCCTGCTTCTATTAAGCCACTCCCTCCGAAATACGCAATGTGCTCAGATTGGTTGGCAGGTTGGTAGCTGGCCCAGTGTATCATGATTCGCTGAAGCGTCCGGAAATGCCACACCCCTTACCATTCGTAGTTACGCGCTAAGCTGGAAATGTAAATAATGGCGTCAATAGAGTGCCCCAGGGATGACGCGTTTTTGTAGGCAAAACCCGGAAGCGAGTTAGCATTTTAGGACTTCCGTTTCCAACGCCATAAAGTCTATGGGTTTTTTTGAATGGGTTTTTGCTAAATCGCCTGAAATAAGGTCTGTGGTAAACAAAGCCTCTAAATACTTTCACGTTTTGATCTATGACATAAAACACACCAGTTATAACCCACTTGTGATTTTTTAAACTTTTACTGCGTCTTCAAATCGGCGGTTGCTAACAAATTGCTAAAAGGGACTACTTCTTTGGCGGGGACTTTAGACGTCATCATTAAAAACGGGACATTTGGACAGCATTTCTCATGAAAAAGTGGATAAGTATTCATACACAGCGCAGATCATAATCAGTGAGCATGTTTTTAAATAGAGTTGTTTTCTAAATAAAGTTTGAGGACGCTTGGTGGTGACGACGTTGATCCGCGACCATGGTATGCTGTAGTCCGTTTATAGCCTACTGTTAGCCTTTTATATCTGACGACTTTATTTAGGCTTCAAAATCTATAAATGTTGTGTTAACTTGTAAAGATTATCTTGATAGACAAAACGTGTAAGTGTCATAACCCTTTGTTAAACACAGAGCTTATTTTCTGCGATTTTCCAAAAGTCTATGGGAAAACTGAATAGGCTTTCAGTCGAGGGAACCCGCGCGCCGCTAACTTCCGGGTTGGCCTACAAAAACGCGTCATCCCTGGGGCACTCTATATTGCTGTATCAAATTGAGCCGAATCAGACCCAGATGAAGAGGGTAAAGCACAACCTCTGCAATCGCGGCTTTTAAAAGACGTTTATGAATGGTATTTCATTTTGTATTTGTGTCAAAGTGTTTAGATATGGTGTCACTGCTGTTTGTTAGCTTTCAATATACAGTTTTATCCTGATTAAAGCTTTACTGTAGCCGAATACATGACTGAGTAGTCGCATTTTTGTAAAGGTATCGTTTAATTTATAGCATGAACAACCGTTTGTCTATGAACAGAGACGTTTGTTGGTGTTTGTTGCACTAGAACGTAGCTAACTGGCTAGCAAAAACGAGTTGCTCTTTGTATATGTCCTTGATGCATTAAAAATAGCAACAGAACTATAACATTACGTTTAAAAGACATGTACAAACAATAAAATGTACTTACAGTTTGAAGCCAATAAACAGCAGCTTCTGTTTTTAAAGTGGGAACTGCTTCATCTTTCAATAATAGCTTTTGTGCAAATCCAGCATTGAACTCGTGTAGATTCTGGAAGCTGTCTTCAGCGCCGCATCCAGTGTAGAAAATATCACAGATTATAATGGGTTCTATTATCTTTTAACGCATCGCGCCGCTCGCGTCCGGTGTACACTACTCTTCCGCTTCCATTATACTGTGCCACATGGCCTCGCCCACTTTGTTGCGTGTTCCCGGGGGCGTTTATGTTAATAGCATGGGTTTATGATGTCACCAACCCGGGAAGAAGCTCGTTGTAGTCCAAACCGCCTGTTTTTGTAGGCAATAAACTGCCATAACTTTAAAAGACAATATCTCCGTTTGCATTAAATGTTCAGCGCTGTAACTTACAGATACTGTTTATGCTCAAGCAGCAACATTACACACAAACTAAAGTTGAAAAAAGCGAAATCGCATTGAACCACCCCTTTAATAACGTTGTAGCGAGATCTAGTGGGAAGCATTTTAATTCGGTGAAGTATTCTCTGTTATAAACTACAGGTAACAGATCAAACAGCGCTGAGGTGGAAACCAGGAGAAATATTTTGACCATGAATGCACAAGTTATATAAAGGCTCTCCAGTGAATAGTGCTAACTGAGGAGCACTTATTGGCTTATTAGCCACTCCCTATTATATGGGGAAAAGTAGGAAAAGTCACAAAGTCTCATGAAAAACAAAAACTTTTCTTCAAATTGTGACTCAATTACATGGAAAGCAAGTAAAGAGCACTCATTTTATAATCAGTGAAGCTGTTGGTCAATAAAGTACTGGTACATTTATTAAGAGTAGAATATTTAAATTTTTCTCCTATAAAGGCTGCTATGGCCTTTTTCTCCTATAAAAGTCCTAGCTGCTATGCCGTTGCTAGGGTGTTGCTGTTTCTAAGGCGTTTCTTAATGTGTGATCACATTTACCATTGTTTGGCAGGTTTACAGGCAAAATCTAGTCATTTCAATAGGAACGTACGCAATTTGTCATTTTGTGTGAGGGTAAAAGCTTTCATAATGCAGATTTAACAACGGGGACAAGTTGGTGACATGGATTCATAATTATGTTGACCAAGAAAAAAACTGCATGGTTTTAAAGTGACTTCTGTTTGAGCAGTGCTTCATACTAACATATATACACCGATCAGGCATAACATTATGACCACCTTCCTAATATTGTGTTGGTCTCCATTTTGCTGCCAAAACAGGCCTGACCCATCGAGGCATGGACTCCACTAGACCCCTGACGGTGTGCTGTGGTATCTGGCACCAATATGTTAACAGGAGATCCTTTAAGTCCTGTAAGTTGCGAGGTGGGGCCTCCTGTTTTGAACTTGGATCTGTTTTGAACTTGTTTGTTCAGCACATCCCACAAATGCTCAATTGGATTGAGATCTGGGGAATTTGGAGGCCAAGTCAACACCTCAAACTCGTTGTTGTGCTCCTCAAACCATTCCTGAACCACGTTTGCTTTGTGGCAGGGCACATTATCCTGCTGAAAGAGGCCACAGCCACCAGGGAATACCGTTTCCATGAAAGGGTGTTCAAGTTCTGCAACAATGTTTAGGTAGGTGGTATGTGTCAAAGTAACATCCACATGGATGGCAGGACCCAAGGTTTCCCAGCAGAACATTGCCCAAAGCATCACACTGCCTCCGCCGGCTTGCCTTCTACCCATAGTGCATCCTGGTGCTATGTGTTCCCCAGGTAAGTGACAGACACACACCCAGACATCCACGTGATGTAAAAGAAAACCTGATTGATTAGACCAGGTCACCTTCTTCCATTGCTCTGTGGTCCAGTTCTGATGCTCACATGCCCACTGTTGGCGCTTTCGGCGGTGGTGGACAGGGGTCAGCATGGGCACCCTGACAGGTCTACAGCTATGCAGCCCCATACACAACAAACTGTGATGCACTGTGTATTCTGACATCTTTCTATCAGAACCAGCATTAACTTCTTGAGCAATTTGAGCTACAGTAGCTCATCTGTTGGAACAGACCGCATGGGCCAGCCTTCGCTCCCCATGTGCATCAAAGAGCCTTGGCTGCCTATGACCCTGTTGCCGGTTTTGGAGATGCTCTGACCCTCTTGATGCTCATGTCTAGCCATCACAATTTGGCCCTTGTTAAACTTGCTCAAATCTTTACGTTTGCCCATTTTTCCTGCTTCTAACACATCAGCTTTAAGGATGAAATGTTCACTTGCTGCTTAATATATCCCACCCCCTAACAGGTTCCATGATGAAGAGAAAATCAGTGTTATTCACTTCACCTGTCAGTGGTCATAATGTTATGCCTGATCTAAGTTTATATATATATATATATATATAAAACACCTATATATACTTACTTAGGCACTGCTTAGATGTTATGGTGTTGCTATGCAGTTGTTTCATGGTTTCATAGATCATTGCTAGGGTGATTTGGCTGGTTGTGGGTGCCAAGAAGTTCATATGAAGTTGTTTGGGTCTTGCAAGTGGATTCTAGGGCGTTGCTATGCAATAGCTATGATATGCTAAGTAGTTGCCAGGGTGATTTTATGCTGTTACTAGAGTGGTTGGAGTGGTTGCTATGCATTTCCTATGTTCTCTGGGTGGCTGCTGGTGTTCTGGCTGGTTTCTAGGACAAAGCTACATGGTTTGATTGACCATAGCGAGTATGTTCTGGGTGGTTGGTAGGATGTTGCTAGGATGTTCTGGGAGGTTGCAAAGATCTTCTGTTTGGATACCAAGGAGTGTCTAGGAAGCTGATTGGGTGTTCCTAAGGTGGTCTGATTGTTTAAAAATGTGTTGTTAATGTTGCTACGGTATTCTGGGTGGTTCTTAAGGCGTCACTAGGGGGTTCCTATGGCATTGCTATATTGTTGGTTGCTTGCTTGCCCAGGGGAAAAGAGCTCACTATCACTTTATGATATTCTGGTCACTTTCTGGCAAAATTTCTGTTCATTTTATCATCCCCAAGTGAAAAACAAATAATAAAAGAAGTAATGTTTTGGGGTATAATTCATTTGCATGAGGCGAGTTTCGCACCAGAGTAATACTCATGGTTAGGGATTTGACCAAGTATTATATGTTGCCAAGTATGAGCAATATTTGTAGCCATGCATGGTATAGCAAACAGCACTAACTAAACAGGCTGTAATTTCAGAAAGACAGATACAACGCAGTGACACGACACAAATAGGCATGTGGTCAATTTTTTTTAAACCACAAGCAGTCAAAAACCTCTCTAAATATGGAAGACAAACTCACAACTTCTTCTTGAATTCGGTAGCCTGTTCTACGGTGAAGTCTCTCATGTTGATGTAGCCTTCGGCCTTCTCTGCCTGAAAGGAAATGGAGAAAAATGGTCTCTAGAAAAGCCCTGTTGCACGAAGCTGGTTTCAGTGGCTACCCAACTACCCAAGTTTAAGTTTAATTTGAGCAAACTCTGGTTTTCAGGCGTTAAAACAAAAATAAGTGTATGATAAAGATATAGTTCTAAACATCTTTCTAAATATAAAAGGATAGCAGAGTCCACACCACAACTATAACGAGAAACGTGTTCTTTGGAATCACTTTCAGAACGACTTTCATAGATTAAGCATTTTAAACTGTCAGACGACAAACCTGCAGTGCGCACTTAGAATAAACAAAGTTACAGTATTGTTCGCTGGTGTGGATGCCATTATGGTATCGTTATGGTTATCTTTATAGTTATCGTGGTGTGAACGGGCCTTAAGAGTGTCGCTCAAGCTACTGGGTCTTATGGGTGGGACGAGATCTCGTGCCACGAGATTTTTTTGACGAGGTGAAAAGCCGTCTCATGATATTGCCATGATGGAGCATGAGGATGAAATTAGTATAGAACATGCCACCGCTACGTTTACATTGTATTTAAATTTACATTTTGCTTTTCATAGAAATAACCATTTAATTTGTTGCATTTAATTAAGAGGATTCCATGCACAAGAGCCTAAGTCTGGCAAATATCTTATCTTGTAGAATGCGTGCTCTCTATCGTCCCTATTCACAGAGTGCGCGCAATCATGAAAACAAAAGTAAACCGCGCACATTCAAACGTGATTTCAATATTCCACATTTTGAAAGTGACTCCATGATGCAAATATCTCCCAATAAGAAAGCTTTCTTAGGCTGGACTGTGTAGTTATAAACATCTCTTAGCTCTTTATCATGCTTGAAGAAGAACTTGGTCTCTATTTGCACTTGAACATTGAGAGAGTACTTTGATTATGGTTGCAATTATTGTTCGCACTTAAAAAGACTAAGATAAAACTGTTTTGTGTTTTACAATTTGTGGAAAGGAGTTCAGTTAGGAGGTCAAAAGTTGTAGAAGCTTGGCAAAACATTACAGAACCTGAGTATTGTTGTCTTTTACTGCATATGATAATTCATATTTGGAAAGTAGAAATGACATGCATTCCAAGATGATTAGTTTACGCATTTCAAATGCAACTGCAGACTATTTTTCTAGTCATGCATTTCATCATTGAGGAGTTCTTAAAAAAAAAAAAAAAAATCTCATCTCGTCATGAACTCAATCTCGTGTCTCGTCTCGTGAGCTGTCTCGTCACATCCCTACTGGGTCTGGCATTTACTTTTTGGCTTTTTACAGTGATTAGCAACTTTCTCTGTTCATGGGCATCTAAAATAAATGCAGTCTTTTGATGATGTCAAAGACTGTTGAATGACTATCAATTTTTATATGATTTTAGAATGGATTCTTGTTCCTTTTAGACTGAATGACCTCTAAAAAAACTGCATATTTGGGACAACAAAAAAAAAAAAAAAAATAATAATAATACAAACCAATACTTACTTGAAAATGCCAAGAAAACAAACATTTGTAACTTTGATTTTTACCATTACATCTTGAAATAAACATACATACATAAAATACAATAAAATACAAAGTCCGGACCTTTACTGTGATTGACAATTTTACAGTTTGGAACATTGTTTCATTTTTACAGATGAAAACACTTGTTTTTTGCTGCTAATAATTTGTGTTTATTTCATATAAATATGGTAATATATCATTTATATTATATCCTTCATGCATTACACAGTTAAATTGACAATTAATATTCAGCTTTTAAATAAAATAAATATAAATAAGGCTTCTAAAAATGACAGCTTAAGCGTTTTGTTTGAACTCTTTGTAAACCTACATAAAATTATTTCTAAAAAAATTCAGTTGTTTCATTCATTTGTGTGTATATCCACAAACTTTCATGGCAGCAGCCATGGTTGTTCTTGTCTGGTAAGTTTGTTTAAAGGGTTAGTTCACCCAAAAATGAAATTTCTGTCATTAATTACTCACCCTCATGTCGTTCCACACCCGTAAGACCTTTGTTCATCTTCGGAACACAAATAAGATATTTTTGATGAAATCCGTATCTGATCCACACATAGGCAACAACGTCATTGCACCTTTTGACATCCAGAAAGGTAGTTGAAAACATAGCTAAAATAGTCAACGTGACTGCATTGGTTCAACCTTAATTTTATGAAGCGACGAGAATATTGTGTGAAATTTGCGCACAAAAACAAAACAAAAATAATGACTTTATTCAGCAATTTGAACTGTTGTCATACATAGTGAACTCAGTATTGGCCGAAGCTGAACACGTGAGCAGCACGACGCATGCATGTGATGCTGACACAG
Source organism: Megalobrama amblycephala (assembly GCF_018812025.1). Taxonomy (NCBI): domain Eukaryota; kingdom Metazoa; phylum Chordata; class Actinopteri; order Cypriniformes; family Xenocyprididae; genus Megalobrama; species Megalobrama amblycephala. The sequence continues at coordinate 4,503,455 of NC_063054.1, forward strand.
GATCCGGCCAATAATAAGCCGGCATTCGGAAGCCTGCACTGAGTTCACTACATATGACAACGGTTCAAATTGTTGAATAAAGTCATTATTTTTGTTTTGTTTTTACGCATAAAAAGTATTCTCATTGCTTCATAACATTAAGGTTGAACCACTGCAGTCACGTTGACTATTTTAACCATGTTTTTAACTACCTTTCTGGACGTCAAAAGGTGCAATGACATTGCTGCCTATGTGTGGATCAGATACCCTCGGATTTCATCAAAAATATCTTAATTTGTGTTCCGAAGATGAACAAAGGTCTTACAGGTGTGGAACGACATGAGGGTGAGTACTTCACAGAAAATTCATTTTTGGGTGAACTAACCCTTTAAATTCTTCATAATTTTAAGAGAAGTGAATTGCACAGACACTTAATGAGAAATGAAGCAAGCTGCTCATGTGATTGGCTGTTCACCGAAAACATTACGTCACACTTTCAAGCGCACACGCACTGGAGCAAATCATTAAACTCTGATTCAAACCCAGTTGACAGAGAACATTTATCGCTGAACCTGTTTGGTTTTGTCAACACTAACGGAAAGTTTGTTCAACCAGCTTTGTGCAACAAGCTCATTTCCAACAAGAGATAATAAATGATCTTTCAACACATAAACACACTGGTTCACATTTTCCGTAGAGAGGCCACACATTATCAAGGGAAAACCACACAACTTACCATGTCGGATGTGTACCAGTAGAGTGAACATTTCTTGAGCACAAACCAAAACTTTTTCCACCTCCAGCCCAAGAGCCCTTTGCTTTCCTTCCTTTTGTACAAAAAGCCCTGACAGTCACCCTGGCCCAGGTCTTTCACCGAGACCCTTCTGCGGCTCATCACACCATCTCCTAACGCAAACAACAAACAAACACATGCAAATAAGGTAACAACAGTGTCGTTCTCACTGGGTTCAGCGCTAAACGGTCTTTGAAGCATCAATAGCAAAGATAATAGCGTCTCGTCTGCATGATGCAGTCAACAGGGTCATGATTGCATTAACACACAATCCAAATTTATCTCTTTGTACAAGGTGTACTGGCAACAACAGGAACATTTTACTCCTTCAGCAAGTTTAAAACATCTATAACTTATCTTGACAATAAAAATCGTCTGTTACAACACTTTTTCCTGCTTACCTTGAGACTTCTCAGCAGCAAAGTCTTGAAGAGGGTACTAAAAGCGCGAGGAGAGAGAAGAGAGAAACGCTGTAAATTAAGCAGTGAACTCAGCCATCAGCGCCCACAGCTCAGAGAGACAGCGCTAATAACACCCTTCACTTCCCTGTACCACCACACAAATGCCAGTAAGAGAGTTCAAGTACACGCACACACTAATACTGATATCCTCTCGCTCTCTCTCTCTCTCTCTTTCAAAACACACTCACATATTATGCTATTTAGCTATGTACAGTGAATGGAGACTTACCACAAGCCTCCTGAAGATCGTTTTGAAACTACGGTAACTGGATAGTTGATATGACGTGCAAAGCAGTGTGACATGCTATGCGTAATTTTTTTCTAATTATTGTTTAGTTATTATACATTCATATTTTATGAGTTCATATTCATTGAGAGGTTACATGGAATATTCAGACTTTTAAAAATTCATGTCACGCCGCAGGACTATTTAAGTGAACTGCAGAAAAAACGATTAAACATTTTTTTTTAAAAAAAATAAAACTTGACATTGTGATCAGTATCGCTGCCTAAAATACACTTTCCCAATTCCCACATACATTTCCTCAAATCTTGTTTTTGTGTTCATATTTAAAGTTTCAATTTCATTTTTAAATAAAATGTCATAACTGGATCTTCCCCAACTGATGCATAAGAACCAAGTCTCTGCCCTATTTTTTCTTAATTTTTTCGATAATCCATTTCACTTGGATGTACATCACAACACAGAAGAAAAGATCTGTTGCTACTTCTGTTTCATTGTGACTTGAAGGGGCAGTTTAAATGGGACTGTTTTCAACCGGAAAACTTTTCATGAGTTTTGGCCGTTCATTTACACGGCAATGGCGTTTTGGGGGCCTGAAAAGGCAAAAAAAGTGGAAATTTTTGAAAACGATATTTCGTCTCTATGTAAACTGCAAAAATGGTGAAAACGGTGATGTCATGCACAATGCGTATAATGTGTTCAGTCTATCCACCTTATTTTTCAACGCAGAAGTGTCAATGTGCGAGATTTCCAATTTATTAGGGAAATAACGAGAAGAATATCAAAGTGCAGTAAACTGTAAAACTATTTGCGCTACAAACCAGCTTGTTTATAATTAAGACAATACATTAAAATAATATGGTAAAAAACTAACAGTTTGCAATATCAAGTAGGGCTGCAACAATTAATCGCGATTAATCGTTTGCAAAATAAAAGTCTGTGTTTACGTAATATATATGTGTGTGTTCTGTGTATAATAATTATGTATATATAAATACACACACATACAGGTATAAAGTTTAGAAATATATGCATGTATTTTATATATATATATATATATATATATATATATATATATATATATATATATATATATATATATATATATATTTATTTTATATTACATATAAACATAAATATTTTATATAAATATAACATTTTTCTTAAATATATACATGAATGTGTGTGTATTTATATATACATAATTATTATACACAGAACACACACATATATATTACGTAAACACAGACTTTTATTTTGCAAATGATTAATCGCGATTAATCGTTGCAGCCCTAATATCAAGCAGCATAAAGAGCTGCTTTTGTACAACTAAAAATAACTAAGCAAATGACACCGGAAGCCAGACACATTAACCCTGGTTTCACAGACAAGGCTTAGGTCTATCTCAGACTAAAATGCATGCTTGCATGCACACCAGTAATGATTAAAAAGTAGCATAAAAGCTACTTAAACATCCTAATTGAACTAAGGCCTAATCCTGGCTTAATCTAAGCCCCGTCTCTAAAACTAGGCCTAAATTTACAAAGGGCCACGCCCGGTCTTACTGAAAAATAAGGTAGATGGGTGCGTAGGGTTTCTTTACAAAGTGACATCGCCAACTACTGGCCTGGCATGAATAATACAGCATTTTTTTATTTTTTATTTTTGTGGATCTGTGTGAACGGGGATCGCTTTCACAACGTTGTCGTATGTACGCGGAAAACACAAAAGGAAAATCTTTTCCATTTTTAGTACATTGTTTTCATGTAAACGTTCCCTAAGATTAGCAGCTGATAATGATTCGGACTTGTTTTTCACCTAGTTTCTAAAATCTACACCTTAACACCGATTTACAAGGCACGTTTTTTGTTTTAAAAACTTTTTTGTACATTTTGTGTAAATATTTATTTAAATTCAGAAATATTGAGACATATTTGCTATAATTAAATTGTATGCTTTCAGTCATGATGCTGTCTAGACAAGAGGCCTAGATAATCTAAACATAAAAAACAACAACATTAATTAGTATAGTTATGAATTATTTTTCACTTTGTGGAATTTTCTAAAAGAAGGTAGTCAAATTTAGCTAACAGATAAGCAATAATCACACCTAAAGATATTCTGCGGAGTATTGTGTGAAATAATCTTCAGCAGTGCTTAGGAAAAGATGACAGCTCAATGTGTTGTTAACAGGAACAGTTCATGATGCAAAAATTAGAATGAAAATATGATAAAATCAGCTCTGAAAACACAACATCTGCAAAACTTACAACTATTATTACATTAAAGTTTAACCATTTTGTGGCAGCTGTCCAATTATTTAAAATGTTTTCTTGCAGTGTTTATGGATTTATAGCTTAAACATTATTTACAGCTACATTTGTATTTGGTGTTGATTTGATATTCTAATTAAGACAGTGAGATTTCACTCGATTGTTTTAGAAGTATTTGACACAAATGCTGTGTGTATATGGTTAGAAAACAAATATGCCATCAGAAAGGTAAAATATGAATAACATGCCACTATTCCAGGAGTAAAATAGTTGCACAAAAGATTTCTGATAGTAGTCAAAGCATTTGTTGATCCCAAAACAACAGTGAACACTTACTGACTCTGTCCGTCCGTTCATCCTGTGATTCTCCTCTGCTGCCTTCAGAGAGGAGACCAGTATATATATGTCCTCTACCAACTGAACAAATAAAAACAAGTCATTTTCAAAGTCTTTTATATTTTAATTAATAATACTAAAGTAAGTTTTATGTTTGTTTTGAAGCATCTTTGACTGACAAACAAACGCTACACTATTATAATACTGTGGTCAATGGATATGGTTGGTTACACTCTTTCATTGTGTTATTAGTATTTTTTTTCATTTCTTTTACTTACCTGTAGCCAGCATGTGAAAATCTGCAGGTATTTTATCCCTCTGAAAATCACTCTTGCAGACATCCCGGATCCTGTACAAGCTGGAATGTTTGTGAACGCTGAATTTGACTTGCCTGAGCCTCTAATAACGCCTTTCATTTGCATAATTGATTTAATCAGTCACGTCTCTTCGTCACATCTTTTGTATTTAACTTTTAGGCATTATAATCACATCTTTTTCTGTCATTATATTCAAGAGTCAACTGGTGGTTTGTTTAAAAGAAGCACTTGGTAAAGCTGCTTGTGTGTTGTTGTTGTCTGATAAAATTCCCTGCGCTTCAGGAACCGACCACAGCGGGGCACTATTGCATGATTGCACAGATGATGATCATAGAGAATTTTTTTAACGCCTTTTCAACATTTTTTTCAACGCTTTGGGATAATATCTCATTTACTTTTTATTTAGGTAATACGGTGTTGTATTGTATGCGACACAGGGAGAAAGTATAGTAAATAAGAATTATGTGCCATGTTCAACAGTATTTTGGTCATCTGTATATGAAGAATTTTTGGTACCTGGAGATTTTTTTCTGAAGAACAGAGCTCAGTTTATCTGCTCAGAACAAACAAGGGACTCATGAAAAACCATCACAATACAAACAAAGAGTCTTAGATCATCCTGGTAACCACACACAGTATTGAGAATCAGTGGTTCACATACTTGTGAATGGGGTTATTTTAATTTTTTTTTTTTTTTTTTTTTGTCTTGTGGATTATATGTAAACATCTTTTATGTAAAATATCTTACTCAGGACAGTACTAAATAAAAAATAACATGCATTTTGTATTATCTCCCTTATTTTGTTAAAATTATTAACATTTTCTGCAAGTGGTTCACATGCTTTTTCTTGCAACTGTATCTTTCAAATGAATTCACAGATTCTATCCAGTTGACACAATGTGTAACTTTTGTAATATGCAAGATGAAACTTATTGTACATTTATTTTGCTAGCCTATTACACAAAAGTGCAGTTTGCCTATATTTAATTGATTTTGTGTACTCTCAATTTTCTTTATTTTTGAAAAATGTATTGTTTGGTTTTGTTAACACAGATACAAATTCTGAAAAATAAATGTAATCTCCTGGATAAGTATGCTATCATGTGCAAATTCTCCAACCATAAGCCACATTTCAAGGCATTTCTCAATGAGTTGTTGCAACAATATTTTGAAACGGTCTCTTTAAAAAAAAAAAAAAAAAAAAAAAAAAAAAGGGGGGGGGGGGTGGAGAGGGGGGCTAAGATATGTTTGAAAAAAAATATTAAATGACTTGTTTTAAATGTGGCCATTTTTTTATTTATATTTTACGTAGAAAATGTTGGATTTAAACCATCTTTGTTTAAACTATTTGAATGCGACTCAACAGTTGATTGGCTTTCTGAGTCGTCGAGCGCCCCCTGGAGGAAAAGCATAGGCTAATTAGGAAATATTAGCTGACCGCACACAAGAATCTATGGTATGAGAGGATTTCCATTTATAGCATTCTTTATTAATAGAGTTTGACAACATGAACGAGTATCAAGTAGTATCCTATCTTGCTCAAAACTATGACTTGCTCTAGTGTTACAGTAGCCTGTGGTTTTAAGACTCGAGTGTTTTTGTTTATAACAGTTTGCTAGCATCTGATACTGTTGAAATGATTTAAGCATGAATAACGTTCGCAACAGAAGACCATTTATATCATCCAAGACTGTCAGTAATTTGCACACTGAAATGCAAGTTAGTAAAGTAAAAAGGATGTCAGACTTTATTACTGTGCTACTGTAGCACATTTGAAGTCTTTTGAAAGCAGGCACTTCACGCTATGAAATGGCTAAAGCTACTCAGCAGGGTTCTCTGCAATTCAGAGTTGAATTCACATTGCCAATTCCTGAATTTGAATTGAAGGTAGCAAACGGGATGCAGACAGCCTATGTAATTTGAATATGAATTTAAGAAAGTCAAATCAAAATGGAATGAACAGAATAAATTGTATGTTATAAAAAAAATAGAATTGCCTGCAACACACACAGTACCATTCAAAAGTTTGTGGTCGGTAAGATTTTTTAATGTTTGTATAAGAAGTCTCTTCAAATAAATGATAATCATGGCTGCATTTATTTGATCAAAAATAAAAACAGGAATATTGTGAAATATTACAATTTTAAGTAACTGTTTTCTTTTTAAAATGTCATTCCTGTGACACAAAAATGAATTATCAGCAGCCTTACTCCAGTGTTCAGTGTCACATGATCATTCAGAAATCATTTTAATATGTTGATTTTGTAACATATTATCAGTGAATAACAATAAAATTGTTAAAATAAACAGAGATACATTTTTTCCAGGATTTCTTTGATCTTTTGTAACAACGTAAATGTCTTTCCTTTCACTTTTGATCAATTTATTGCATCCTTGCACAATAAAAGTATTAATTTCCTTCAAAAAAATTCTTACCGACCTCAATATAGTGGTGCTGTATGACAAAATGAAAAACTTTTGACTGTTAATTTGAAAGTGCAGAGTGAGAAATATGTCTAATTAGTTGAGAATATTGTTTATTCTACTTATCAGGCATGATTAGTCAAATTGTCTTGGACCATTGAAATTATTACTTTGCATTTCAGTAAATTCAACTTCCTGTCATTTCAATTCAAAGTCCATTCCAACTTCCTGTAGGGCGTGAATTGAAAAGGTCAATTTTAAATTCTGAAAATTTCCCAAACATGAATCATACATTTGGTATTTCACAAGAACTTTCTTGCCTTATTAACATGTCAATGTGCACATTTATTAATAAGGGACACTTATTTAAAAAAAAAAAATAAAAAAAAAAAAAACTTTTTTTCTTGCACATTTCTCTATATATCAGATAGGAAATAGCTTTAACTTACATAAGGCATATATGTTTAAAAAAGAGAAGCTATTTAGCAAGTGGAAAATAAGTTGGACCAGTATCTATAATATACAATTTATGCACAAATTAAATAACTTATAACACAGTTCCAAGTGAAAATCCTTTTAAAAACCTGATTTATCAGAGGAATAGAGTTTTCAGTAGTCTTTACTGCTGATGAAACCTTGAATAAAGTAACAGGCGTTACACCGAAAATGTCTTTAATACTGGCCGAACTGAATTTCCACAGATCCTGGTCTCAGATCCTGTGGAACATTCCAGATTTTAAGTGATAATACTGCACACGGATGGCAGACAACCAGCGGCATTCAGTGCGTGAGCAGCTTGAGTCGGGCGATCCAGCTGCTGAGCAGTGAGGGTTCTGAGGGTGGTCTCTTGGAAGATTTTGTTGCAGGCTTCCGTGCCACTGCTTCCTGGTAGGGTATGGTGGCGCTGTCGTGTAGGTCTGCATTGATGAAACACTGGCTGCCGCGGATGTGGTCGACCCCTCGGACGAGTTGCCGTTCGCCTGTGGGCCGGTAGGGCAGTGGGTAACAGGGCGACTCTTCTGAGATGGTGGGGATCTGTTCGTTACTCAGATACCTGTGCAAAACCTCCTCACCTGAGGAAAGACAAGACACATCATCTAAGGATGGAAATACTTAATGAGAAATATTTTATCATATTTGGGGAAGCTTTGGGAAGTATCGTCAGCTTTGGGGAAAGTTACTTTTAAAAGTAATCTGTTACAATTTTGCATTAGTTACATTACTTTTGTACTGTGTTACGTTACTTTTGCGTTACTTTTTATATAGTTTTCATATATATTACACCTTCATTTTCTTTTAAAAACTAATTTACAATATTACTATATTCTGACCACTTATATGAATATTTCCTGAGCCCTAGAGCTATGTATGCCATAAAAAGGATCTTTTAACATTACAGGTTATTACCTACTGTGCAACTGTCCTTTTCTTGAAAGCTGAAAGTAATGTGTTGTTACTTTTGTACTTTTTGTCTTTTACCACACATACATGAGTGCGCATGTCTGACTATGTTATGAAGAAGAGAGATCATTTTATTTCAGTAGTTTAATAAATGTTTAAACAAATTAAATTGAAAAGTAATGTACATATTAATATGTAAATGTTTAAAGTAATGTTACTTTATTTATTGCATCAAAAAAGTAATCTGATTACATAATGCACAGTACTTGTAATTTTGTTTTCTTTATTTTTTTTCTAATAGTCTCGATCATTTTCAGCACTGTCATTTCCAGCATATCTAAAATGACGTATTATGTTCAACAGGATTTTTTTTTGATGGAAATGTTGAAAATGACATTTCACAATTTAACAAAAATATTCTACTCACATATAATTATATTGCTCATTCCTTGTCCACACTGTTGTCTTCTTGATAAACAAGTGTGCTAAAACAAAACTTAAACTATTGTTGCCAAAAACTTCAGTGTGTTGGAAATGGCACCACAAATGTGAGACAGTCACAATTTTGGAAAAAATAACTTACATTATTTTCACACAATAAATATTGAAAGTGTTATTATCACTCTTTGTTTACATTATCATACAGTATAAAAAATATATATATTTGAAACATTGAAAAAAATTATGTATAGTAGTTTCCAATTCAATTTTATGGTCATTTTCATTAGAAATTTGTTATTTTTAATGAAAACTCTTGGGACATAAAAGTGCCCAAAGCAGAAGTTTATTAGTAGGGCTGGGTAAAAAATATCGATTTCTCGATTTTAATCGATTCTCATTTTTACGAACCGATATCGATTCTTAAATCCAAAGAATCGATTAGTCTAGTCTGTTTTCAATTGATGAATGAGCAGAATATGTAGCGCCTCCCATCCAATAAATCGCAATAATCTTTGTGCTTTGTTACTTTTGATATGAAGCAAAGTCTCAGATTTCAAATGACATCCATCTTATTATGAGATTCAAAAAAAAATAAATACCGTTTTGGCGCTGTTTAATGTGACGTGACAGATTGCTGCAGCGCCTCAGGTAAAGAGAAGCGGCAGCATGGAGCGCATGTGAACATCCTCTCCTCTGCTTTAATACCAGGTACAGCGCGAAATAAACACGACTAAACATCTGACGGTATGTTAAAATATACAGTACATCTTACCGAAATCCATATCATGTCTCGTGTAATAGCTCAATCAGTGTTTCAACCTCGGAAAGACGTCAATAAAACAGCTTGTAAACAAGGCCACGTGACGTCACATTTAACATTACCTCAGCTAGAAAAGTGAACTCTAGAAAGCAACATTCTGATAAATATAGTTATGCACCGTTACATATTCATTATAATTTTTAATGTTCCTCAATATTTAATGTATGTTTGAATAAATCAGTTATGACAGCTGCGATTTAAATGTTTATACAGTATTTCAAAAAAATGAATTGGAGTAGAAATATGATTATGCAATTCTAAACATTATTTATAATAAAAACATTGAGTGTAATTTAAGTGTTTGTATATAAATAAGTTAATTTAACCATATAGTAGTACTAACTGACTCCGATGTGTAGTTTACAGCATTATTTGAGAGACTTTTTTCCTCTAGAAAATTTGGCATGTACTGTAGCTGATATACTTCATCCAAAATAATCTATATCGAATCAAAATCATGTGAATAGTAATCGAATCGAATCGTGAAAATTGTGTCAATACCCAGCCCTATTAGTTAGGTCCATTAAATAATCAGAACTTATTCCTTTTGCACAAACTTTGGCACCAAAGTCTCCGAACAACATAATTGGATTTGGTAACATCGATTTCAGATTTAAGGTTTGGTCACATTTACTATTGTTTAGAGAATTTTTGCTGGCAAAATCCAGTCATTTCAATTGTAATTCACATGATATGAATTTTATAACAGGCTCAAGTTGGTCAGCAAAATCACTGCATTGACAAACAGTAACTTATGTCTGAGCTGTGTTTCATACATCACTACACTATTAACAATAGACATTGGTCTTTTTTGCTACCGACTAAGCAACAATGTAAAAGAAAATTCATGATGTCGCTTTAGTCCGCATTCTTCAGTACAACAGGAAAACAACTCTACATGTATTTCTAATCTGCAAAAACATTAAACATGTTTACTGATGTCTGACCCAAATGAACTATGGGTATACAAAGATTACCCTTTGAGCTACTTACAGAGACAAAAATGCAAAGTGTACAGTGTTATCTGACCTTTGTCTGCATGTAATTGGGCTTGTGAAATGTTTACACTGACAGCTGGAGATTAACTCGCTTCAGCTGTCGTTTACACATAGGCAGGTGTTTCGCTTACCTTTCCTTCCAAGGGCCCAGGGTCTGGAGGGAGAGTCCGACACGCCCAGGCAAGTGTCTACTGGCATGGACATGGGACGGGGCTTTCCTAAAGCATGTGCACAAAGAAAGAATCAGTCTAATTGAGTCCTTGCGGCATGCTGGCTAAGACATTTATTTAGTAACTTACAGTTTTTTTTATTTGTACTGTTTCAAAACATAAGATCGTTGTGATATGTAATGAGAACATTTGGTTTAATCACCGAAACACAACAGTATGTTCTTCTTTCAGTTTAGTACTTTTAACAATCAGTTCATTCAATAGCAACCAATGCAAGATACATGTTTCAAATCACCCTTGATGCTGAAATAATTAGTTATACAGGATACAGATGCCACTTTAGAAAATACACTTACATTACCTAAATTACATAATTGACATAAAATCCATAATGTTTGTAATAGTATCTATTCAGTGTGTTATCAAAGGGTGTAAAGTATGACACATGCAGTCATAATGTTGTGCTAGAACAGAGTTTGTTGCCAATACAGTAAATGTTCTTACTGTACCATATGACTGAATCTATACTGTAGTTGATCTTTACAGATGAAGGGTGAGTTACAGTAATGTGGCAGTCTCTACCATAGTAATCTGTTTACAGTATCACATGGCATACTATAATGTAAAACTGCATCTCTTGATCAATCTGAAGTTATACAGTCAATGACTGTTTCTTTTCCCTTACTCTGTCCTGCTGTGTTCACAAATTTAAAATCCCTCTAAATCAGTATCTGTATCTTTCTCTCTATCACTCTTTCTCACACACACACACACTCACACATGCTGGTTGTTTTAGATTTTCAAAAAAAGATCATTCTGTATGATTTATAAGCTTTTTTCCTCATGGGGAACCACAAAAAAAAAAAAATGTCCAAACAAGGTCCAAAATTACCATCCTTGTTGGGAAATTTGGTTCACAATGCAGTGTTTACCAGGACCACACACACTTTGAAAATTGTGGTCATCATCTAAGATAAATTGCTTATAATTCATTACATTTGGTTATCCATATCAGGAAATTGCAAATAAGTTCTATAGAAACTATGCCTATAGAATCTGTATCTGTATTTTTTTGGACCAAAAAAAAAAAAAAAAAGCCCAAACAAGGTCTAAAATTACTGGTATTATTATCCTTGTTGGGATATTTGGTTCACAACAGGACCACACACACACACTTTGAAAATTGTGGTTATCATCTAAGAAGATAATTGCTTATAATGTAAAAAATAATTCATTACATTTGGTTATCCATATCAGGAATAGGATGAAATTTCTCTATAGAATCAATATCTATAGAGATCTATAGGTGTACCAAATGATTCATTGATTAACCATTAAAATCAGCTGGATTAAATAATAGACAAATGTATTAAAATGAACAAAAAGTGATGCAAATGAAAAGTTTGATAGTAATTCAGAGTTACTGTGAATTAAACATTTATATAGATGAAACACTTATTTTGCATAGTGAAAAGGATACTTTGTGATTTTGTGTATTGTACTAACACAATTGAAAATATGCTGAAATGTTTGAAAAAAGTGCACTTTTGATGATATGTTGTGATATTAGTACTAAGGGTTTTGAAAATGTACCAATTGCTTGTGAAAATTGTGCCAAAGCAATAAAAAAAACTAATTTTCACTAAAAACTTGTGTCATTCAGACGGAATGAAAGTTATGATAACTTGCAGTTCGGTAAGTGAATCATGTTGATTCAGGAATTTCGTTCAGAAAATGATTTGTCAGACTGATTCTTATAACTCGAGTCTTTTGAACCTTTTATTAACAGAACTGGCTCATATAAGAGTCATTTATCCATGAATTGGACTAAACTGTCAGACTGAACTTGTGATTTTGTTAGTCTTTTAGAACCATGTGGCTCGTAAAATGAACTGGACTAAACTTTTCAGCCAATTACCAGCTCAATAGAAAGACATTTTCTCACCATACTATATGTGGTTTGTATCTGAGATATTAATTTGGTTTGCATCGGGTTCATAAAAATCAGATTTCTTCATTGTTTTTGCTGTTCAGGCTACATGCTACTAAATAAATTTGAGTTTGGATACACAAAAAATAATAAAATTGTATCAGTGTTATGTATCAGTGACAATACTTTGGTGATGTTACAAAAATAAAGTACTGTTGGCTGAACAGGCACTGACCTCTAGATGGAGTCCGCTGTCTCAGTCGTGCTTGTGGGATGACGACCTCAGCTGGACTTACGCTAGGTTTGCTGTTGTAGTCGCTGATATTTGAACGCCGTCTACTAGCTAAATCCAGAGATGAATTGGGCGACTCTGAACCTTTTGGTTTCATCTTCACACCTGCACGTTCACTCGTCTCTGCATCTCTACAGACATACACAGATATAGAAGCATTATAGGCAGAAAAAATTCTCTAAGATGGTGGATGAATTCTTATATGCCTATTAGTAAAAAGTTCATAATTACAAATAAAAATGACAGTTCTACCCAATATTGGAGTATAAAGGATTAGTTCACTTTAAAATGAAATGAAAATTAGCCCAAGCTTTATTCACCCTTAAGCCATCCTAGGTATATATGACTTTCTTCTTTCTGATGAACATAATAGCAGAAATATTAATAAATACCCTGACGCATCCGAGCTTTATAATGGCAGTGATAGGGATCAATGAGTATGAGCTGAAGAAAGTGCTTCCATCCACATTCCATTCATCATAAATATGTGCTCCGCACGGCTCCGGGGGTTAATAAAGGCCTTCTGAACTGAAGCGATTCAAATATGCGCCAATTCAGGCTGCGGCCCCTTTAAATTATTGTGCTCCCCGCCCCCGAGCTCGCGTTTGCCTTAAACAGCATAAACAAAGTTCACACAGCTAATATAACCCTCAAAATGGATCTTTACAAAGTGTTCGTCATGCAACATGTCTAGTCGCGTAAGTATGGTTTTTATTTGGATGTTTACATTTGATTCTGAATGAGTTTGATAGTGCTCCGTGCCTAAAGCTAACATTACACACTGTTGGAGAGATTTATAAAGATTGAAGTTGTGTTTATGAATTATACAGACTGCAAGTGTTTAAAAAATGAAAATAACGACAGTATTGTCTCCGTGAATACAGTAAGAAACGATGGTAACTTTAACCACATTTAACAGTACATTAGCAACATGTTAACGAAACATTTAGAAAGACAATTTACAAATATCACTAAAAATATCATGGATCATGTCAATTATTATTGCTCCATCTGCCATTTTTCGCTGTTGTCCTTGCTTGCTTACCTAGTCTGATGATTCAGCTGTGCACATCCAGACGTTAATACTGCCTGCCCTTGTGTAATGCCTTGAACATGAGCTGGTATATGCAAATATTGGGGGCGTACATATTAATGATCCCGACTGTTACGTAACAGTCGGTGTTATGTTGAGATTCGCCTCTTCTTCGAAGGTTTTTTAAACAAGTGAGATTTATATAAGAAGGAGGAAACAATGGAGTTTGAGACTCACTGTATGTCATTTCCATGTACTGAACACTTGTTATTCAACTATGCCAAGGTAAATTCAATTTTTAATTCTAGGGCACCTTTAAGGGTGAGTAAAGCTTGGGCTAATTTTCATTTCAAAGTGAACTAATCCTAGTGAACTAATAAACTAAAGGAGCATAATTTGTAGTGTTTATTGTGCCAGGAGGCAGCTGCCTATTCAGGAAGTAGAGTAAGGAAGTTCACTATGTTTTGAAACAGAGCCACAAAGTAATTGATTTAATATGATGGTGATACGTTATCAGAGAAATATATACTGACCGTGGGCTGTATGGCATGGAAGGAGGAGGAGGGATATAGAGATCTAAAATTGCAGGTTTCTCCGGCCGCTTGCTAGAGATTTGCACAGGATTTCTGGATGACTGGGCAGCAGGCACATAGGATGGGCTCTAAAACAAACAAAGTTATTAGTCCCTCATTCTGCCATGTTTAAGATATATTTCCATATGATAACTACGAAGAAAGCCTTGCTAAATTACATTTTACATAATCTTTTAAATGAGATTAACAGTTAAATCATTTGCACTCAATTTCAATCCATAGACCTTTGATCTCAACACCAAATTACTATAATAAGACACTTTGTAGTGAAGGTTTTCCCCCATCTCAAAGCCCTGCTTTGTTTAAGACATGCCTATTTTTGATGAATCTAGACTTTCTTAAAGCCTTTAAGTATTGACTTTGCCGGGGCAAGAATGAACTTAAGTCCACATCATTCCAAATGTACTGTTCTACTTTTGTAAAAAGAACCGATAATAGTCTTTATATGTAATAAGTTCCTGTATGGATTATCTGAATTGCATAAACAGATATTCAAAAGAACATATATTGGCAAGCAGGCCCTTCATTCATTGAAAGGTACATTATGTAAACTAGATTTTTACACTTCCTAAAATATTTTTAGTGTCCTTGTTAGCGTTCCTGCCTCCCATGCTGGAGACATCGGTTCGAATCCTGCTTTCATTGGTGCCATGACCCAGATTGGAGTGAGGTTTAGGGGGGTGAGTGTAATGGAGGCAAGCTAGTAAGAGCTGTGCATGTAAACCTCACTCCCCTGGCCTCAAGAGGTGCACTAGAGACTGACACTAGAGGCTGTGTCCCAGGTGTCCCGGTGACACCTGTTCAAATCCTGCTCGGAGTGGGGAGAGTAGAACCAGAAGGGTTTCGTTTGGTGCCGTGACCCAGATGGAAGTGAGGTTTAGGCTTTTTTCTTGAGCTGTATTCTATAGTCTGACCTTTAAAAGAATAGCGAGGAGTTTGGGAGAGTCCGTTTGGACTAATATTAGCTACAGTATTTCTAAAATCAATGACTATGTGACATTTGGACCGGGAGTTTAATCAGGTGGAAACACACATCCTGATGTGAAACCCTGCTGCTAGTCCAGCAATCTTAACTGTTAATCAGCATAAGTCAGCTGTGGAAGATGTGTGACATAAACATGCATTTTCAGAGGCAAGTTAATGTGTGTGTGGAGGGGAAGAAGTCTTTCATTGTTTTAGTTCTGCAACACCCATACAAACCCATCCACTCATGTTGAGACAATGAAAGTTCATGGAGTTTGTGCAAATGTGAAACACAGAGAAACACAGTGTAAAATACCTAACAAGCTATAACTATTTGCATACTACTAACTATAGACTTCAAAAGTTTGGTGTCTGTAAGATGTTTTATGTTTTTTTATGCTCATCAAGGCTGTATTTATTTGATCAAAAATACAGTAAAAACAGTAACATATCATTAAAATAACTGTTTTCCACTTGAATATCCATCCCAAATCTAAACAGACAAAAAGTTTCCTGCACATCTGATCTATAGAGAATGAGGGCAGTACCTGGACGACAGGGGGTCTCCAGCGCATGTTCTTCAGTGGTGCCGGTGTGAAGCCGCAGGTACCTGATGGCCTTTTCTTCACCGTCAGTGTCACATTCTGAGGATCTTCCCTGAGCTTTTCTACCAGATTCTTTAACTGCCAGCCCACCTGAGAAGTTACATCACAAAAAGATGAGAAGATGACTCTCACAAAACCTGTCAAAAACATGACAAGATCATATTGCACCTAGGGATGGGCGATATGGCCTAAAAAAATTATCACGATAATTTCAGGTATTTATTGCGATAACGATACCAATGACGATAATTATATATATATATATATATATATATATATATATATATATATATATATATATTACACCATAAACTTGATAGTCATTAGTCAGCAAGAAAAATAAGAAAACAAACCATTTAAAACAAAATGAACTGGATTAGAAACTGAATTATTTAAGTATAAGTATCATAACTTTATTATCATAAATATACCTAAACTGTGTGCTTGTAATCAAACGCATCATTTTATTCTGGAGACTGAACTCGCGCTCTGCTGCCACACTGGAGCGCGCTCACCACCTACTGGGCAGGGGCGGGAATTACATTTACAAGCTACATCAGCCTCAGTAATCTGACGGACGGCCTTCATATTTTTCATTGCTAAAAAACAAAAACAGTTAACGCAACCTCATATATATATATATATATATATATATATATATATATATATATATATATATATATATATATATATTTATTTATTTATTTATTTATTTATTTATTTATTTATTTATTTATTATATATAATGTCGCGCGATTGTCATGCCGACCGTAACAGCCCTAACTGTATCAAAAAGTAACAATCCCAACTATGTCTTCAGATAGTTTACAAAATATATCTGACGCAGCTCTCCGTGTACGCGCTTCGGATGAGTACACATAAATCTCCTCACAGTGCGCGCAAGTTCTCTTTTGCGTCTTACAGTTGAATGTTTAAAGTGGCAACTGGCAAGGTTTAAATGAGTTTAGTTTAAACAATAGCAACGTGAGATGTTCAGGTCTCACCTGCACTCGCGCGCTATCAAAACCCGGGTGATGATGGCGTGAATGACATACGGCTCATTCATTGAACATTTGTTTATAGTGATTACCGTAGTTTGCTCCACATCTGATTTTCTATAACCAAACCAGTTCCAAATTGTGAAGGGAACTCTTCGCTTAACAACAAGCTGCTCCTCAGCCTCACGTCTTTCGTCATGCTTGTTTTAACTCCACACATGAACAGTGAATCGGTCGCGCACGAAATAAGTCAACAACTAGACTTATCGTAATTATCGCGAGGAGACAAATTTTTATCATGAGGAGAATTTTCAACGGTATTTATCGCAAACGATAATATCGCCCATCCCTAATTGCACCCCAAAGTCAAAACTATGAAATAAGAAATATTTCACTTAATGAAGTTCAGTCCCTTTACTGTAGTGCATTTTCATTGCTGTAATACAGAATAAATATATTGATATATTATTTAAATTGTAAATATTAAGTTTTTTTGGTGTAAAATGTATTTAAGCCAGAAAAAATGTATTTTTTGCGTTTTGTGCCTTTATCTCTTGTAACTCTGACTTTCTCTTAATTGTTTCAGTATTGATTATAATTGCAACATTGTTTCTCTACTTGTGCTTTCTCATAATTGCATATACTCTATTGTTTACTTTAATAATTATCTTTAATTCTCACATCTGTATTTCTCCTAATTGTGACTATGTCTCAAAATGTGGCTTAATTTCATATTTTGAACTATATCTCACAATTTTATGTTTTTTTTTTCCCTCTGAGGCAGAAATGCCCTTATGAAAAAGAACACTTTAGCATACTTTTAAAAAGCGTACTTATTATGAAAATAATATAATTTAAAAAATTGTACTTGTCACGTCTGTTCTTGTTTCATGTTTTCAGTGCATAATCATTACAGTACTTAAGTACAAAATAAATGTAATGATTTTGATTAGCTTTACAATGAAATTAAATTGTATCAATCAAATCTGTTGAACTTAAAGAGTGCTTTTAGGCCAATTTGTGTAGGATTAAGTATACATTTATACAGTATGTAATTTTAAAACTACTTTTATTGTCATTTAAATATGGTTCCCATTGAGTCGGTCACATTCGACATACGACGAATGATTCCTATTCGTCGGTCTGTCCGATGTACGTCTCCGTTCCCTCCTTCAGGGAACGAGGGTTACCTTTGTAACCGAGACGTTACAGTACAGACAAGCATTTAAGCTAAACTGAAATATACTTTAGCCTATTTGCAATTACACATTTATAATGACAAAGTTGCAATTTAGTATATTTAAAATACATTAACTTTAATAATGTAATATCAAATAACACACTACAGTTAAAATTATAATCAAGTACTTTACACATGCTTTAGTATGTTAATCAATTTTAAAATGTACTATAAAGTAAAACTTTTTATATGACATTATTACAAAGTGCATGTTTTAAAAGTGCACTTAAAGGGTTAGTTCACCCAAAAATGAAAATTATGTCATTAATGACTCACCCTCATGTCGTTCCAAACCCGTAAGACCTCCGTTCATCTTCGGAACACAGTTTAAGATATTTTAGATTTAGTCCGAGAGCTTTCTGTCCCTCCATTGAAAATGTAGGTACGATATACTGTCCATGTCCAGAAAGGTAATAAAAACATCATCAAAGTAGTCCATGTGACATCAGAGAGTCAGTTAGAATTTGTTGAAGCATCAAAAATACATTTTGGTTCAAAAATAACAAAAACTACAACTTTATTCAGCATCGTCTTCTCTTCCGGAATCCTTTCCATTGAATTGATTCCATTGAATTGATTCCATTGAATCCTTTCATCTGTTGGCGTTGGTAATGCACTTTTACATCGCCGTGGTTGTTTTTGGCGATTAGGACATCCGCGACATTTTGAAGCATCGAAAATACATTTTGGTCCAAAAATAACAAAAACTACGACTTTATTCAGCATTGTCTTCTCTTCCGGGTCTGTTGTCAATCCGTGTTCACGACTCCGCTTCTTCTTCTTTTCTGTTTTACGGCGGTTGGCATCCAGCTTATTGGTGCATTACCGCCCCCTTCTGCTCCGGAGTGTGGTTCACGACTCCACAGTGACACTGATGACGTGTTATCCGGTGCGCCCGAGCTTTGTTTACAGTCTGAGGGAGACGCACGCTGTATTCAAGCTATTCTACATTGTTTGTATTTTGGTATTGCTATATTTTTTAAAATGGTGCATAAGTGTGCATGTCGCGGATGTCCTAATCGCCAAAAACAACCACGGCGATGTAAAAGTGCATTACCATCGCCGACAGATGAAAGGATTCAATGGAATCAATTCAATGGAATCAATTCAGTGGAATCATTTCAATGGAAAGAATTCCGGAAGAGAAGACAATGCTGAATAAATTTGTAGTTTTTGTTATTTTTGGACCAAAATGAATTTTTGATGCTTCAAAAAATTCTAACTAACCCACTGATGTCACATGGACTACTTTGATGATGTTTTTATTACCTTTCTGGACATGGACAGTATACCGTACATGCATTTTCAATGGAGGGACAGAAAGCTCTCGGACTACATCTAAAATATCTTAAACTGTGTTCCGAAGATGAACGGAGGTCTTACGGGTTTGGAACGACATGAGGGTGAGTCATTAATGACATAATTTTCATTTTTGGGTGAACTAACCCTTTAAGTGTGTTAAGAAACTGTCATGAACGTGTAACTCTCTTTAAGTGCACTTAAGTGGCTTTTTATTTCACTAATATTACATTATCTGCAAGTGCATTTTTTTTTTTTTTAAATATATACTTTTAAGATTTGAGGCATGCTACAAGTGCACATTTAATACAATTAAGAGCACTTCTTTTTCAAAAGGGTGGACCTGAAATTAAACCTGGACATAAATGACCATAAATGGGGGAAAGTTGATCCTACTGTAGCTGAGCAAATGTAGTCTGAATAGCTTTATGCTGTACAAACACAAATGGTTCGGCACCAATCCAGTGCTTTCACTGTAAATATGAGGTCAATACAAAACAGCACTGATCCAAAACAGTGATAAAGGTGTCCATAACAATATGGTTATCCAAAAGGCTTTTCAGCACTGACATATCTCTCTCTCTCATGGATCAGGTTTACTCAGTCCAACACAAAAGCTCGTCATCTTGCTTCCTTTCACTCTTTTAGAGCAGATTATTTACCCATAATCCTCCACACTATTATGTGACAGACGGATGGACTCACCACTGTTTGTCTGTTGACTTGTATCACCTCATCGCCTGCATGAATCCGCTGAGTTCTGTCTGCTGGAGACTGACGAGTGAAACAGAGACAGACAGAATTAGTTAAAGTAATGCTCTGTTTCTTGTTTTATGGATCTTGGCAATCCATTAGTCACAGACTGTGAAGTGGTTTGAATAATGCTAGACATTGATACGTTAACAGCAAAAAAAGTCACAGCGATCTGTTGTTCTATTAGCGAGTTAAAGAAGCTTGGCTCACATTTTCCGTGGTTCCGGTGATGACATGCAGCCCATCGTAAGTGGATTTGATATACATTCCCTTTGAAGAAAAAGCAATTAATAGGCAGTTGTTATGCAACAAGCACAACAGTACCAGCGGGTTGTGCGCAAAGATTGTTGACACTCACCAGTCCATCGCCTGGTTTGATATTGGTGATGGGGACTTCCTCCAAACAGGTCATGTGAGTCTTCAAGGGGTCAGAGGTCATTCTCATGGTGGAGTCACAAATGCCAGTCAAAACCCGTGCCTTAAGGAAACAGAAAGATCAGTGTTTGTGGTATTAAGAATTAATTTGGTCATAATAACTTATCCAGAATTTGGAAAAACATGCCTATGGCGACATTTTCACAAAATGATGTTAAGTTGCTTCTTGCATATTTCGTAGTCTTGTGTAGCCAGACCTTCAGACCGACAGCAAATTTCGACTACACCTACCCCAACCCTAAACCTACCCTTAGTGATTTGTAGTGCATATACACTTTATGAGCACATGAGTTCCCTGGGATCGAACCCACGATCGCATGATCGCATGATTGCATATTGATATTGCAATGCTCTGCCAATTGAGCTACGCGAAACCCGAAATAAGACGCAGATAAAAGGGAACACTGCATTAAAATGAAAGTGTGCTGTTGTCGATAGGGGCGCAACTTTAGCAAACGCTCCTCTGGGTCGTATTTCATGAATTAAAATGAAAGTGTCATGTTGGCAATAGGGGCGCAACTTACGCTCCTATGGGTCGTATTTCAGGGAAGTGACAAATTACCTATATAGGCATATTGGTTGGAGAACATGTTGCCATGAATTGATAATTTGTTCCTGTGACTTACAAATTGTACAACATGGTTGTGATTTACCTGAAACAAAGGAACAAATTAATAAAATACCTGCCACAAAAGTTGGCAGAAAAAATGATTAATGATATCTATATTATTCTGCATGTCATGGGCTGGGATACGCAGGATTGGATTTTCCATCAAAAATAATTCAAAGCTACATTCAAATTTTTCCAAAACATTAATAAATGAAGCAGCATAATGCTCTGCAAAAAATAAAAAATATGTTATTTTTTTCTACATTCTACAATGACATTGATTGATTGAAATAATGTTTTTTGTTTGTTTTGTATTTTGTTTTGTTTTGGGACATGATACTACTGTTTCAATGAATCCACAGTTTGTGAAACATTTATACATGTAAAGGAGATAATACTAGTGGGTTCCAAAAAGATCTGCACTCTGTCATAGTGTGCACAGGATGATCTCTTGTCAAAGTTAAACCAATTTAATTTCTTAAAGGGATAGTTCACCCAAAAATAAAAATTTAATATATAAGATATAAATAAAAGTTGTTCCAAAGATGTATGACTTTCTTTCTTTCTTCTGCAGAAAAAAAAGAAGATATTCTGAAGAATGTTTTTCTACATAAAACATAAAACCATGTTGAGATTAAAGTTTCGAAAGTCGAAATCGAAATAAAATGTTGAGAATAAACTCATTAAATTACGAGAAAAAACTCGTTAAATTTCAAGAAAAAAGTCGAGATAAAATGTTGAGAATAAACTCGTTAAATTACGAGAAAAAAGTTGTTAAATTACGAGAACAAATTCGTTAAATTATGATAAAAATGTCGTTAAATTTCGAGAAAAAAGTCGAGATAAAATGTTGAGAATAAACTCGTTAAATTACGAGAAAAAAACTCGTTAAATTTTGAGAAAAAAGTCGAGATAAAATGTTGAGAATGAAGTCATTAAATTACGAGAAAAAAGTCGTTAAATTACGAGAACAAATTCATTAAATTATGAGAAAAATTTCAAATTTCGAGAAAAAAGTCAAGATAAAATGTTGAGAAGAAGTCATTAAATTATGAGAAAAAAGTTGTTAAATACGAGAACAAATTAGTTAAATTACGAATTTGTTCTCATAATTTAACGACTTTTTTCTCGTAATTTAATGACTTTATTCTCATAATTTAATGAGTTTATTCTCAACATTTTATCTCGACTTTTTTCTCGAAATTTAACGACATTTTTCTCATAATTTAACGAATTTGTTCTCGTAATTTAACGACTTTTTTCTCGTAATTTAACGAGTTTATTCTCAACATTTTATCTCGACTTTTTTCTTGAAATTTAACGAGTTTTTTCTCATAATTTAATGAGTTTGTTCTCAACATTTTATTTAGATTTCGACTTTCGAAATTTAACAACTTTAATCTCGAGATGGTTTTATTTTTTTATTATTGCTTGGCCCTAATCCTCTTCTGTAATAGGTCAACATATTGAAAAGTCAACATATTTTGGAGTGACATGAGGGTGACTAAAAATTATGGCCTTATTGTGCATGATTATTGAAACTATTTTTCTATTCTGTTGACATAACCATGGCCTTGAGGGATTCGATAAATAATATTAACCAAAACTCATAACTTATCAAATCTGATCCAATCAAATTTCAAAAGAATAAAATGAAGTATTATTTCTCATCGATTATTCAGTTTCTCTTGCACACTCTGCATATTAAGCTGAAGTAGGGGAATGTATTTTGTACGTGTATTTTAACATTTATGCAAATGCAATGCTTTGCCCCATAGACCTCCAGTGTGACTGTAAATGCAATTTATGCTTGTTTTTACTATCTGTAAAAATGATTGTATTGCATATGGAACATTCCTTGGAAGGAGACTGCGAGATACTGTTATCTAACACAGGATGCTCCAGTGGTTCCTAAGGAAAACATCTCAACCAAACAATAGAAGTTGCATCTCCACACTAACAATGAACCCAAATGCATTACAGACAACATCTGAATCTCTGACCTGAGAGAAGTTTGCATGCCTAAATAATGTTGCTGCTTCAAGGGAATTCATAAATATACTGTGTGCAAAACGGCTGACGGCAAGACTTTCTACTTACCACTTCTAATATCTTCTCCTCCATTTCAAACACTGTGCAGTCCTGCAATTAAAAAGGGAGGATTCGCATGAGATGCCACGTTAGGTTGAGTTCCCACAGGAAAATATGGAATGGTAAACATGAAATCAAAATACCAAAGAAAGTATTTAAGAAATGTAACATAAGGATTCAAAATATGGAATGTGCTGACAAATAAATGGAGAAGGGCCTATCGCCTGTGTTTAATTATGATTTAAAGACGAGTTTGACGGGATAATTGCAGCAGAGTTTAAATTGTGGTGCTTGAGAGATGTGAGACTATGAAGAGCAAAAACAGAGCCGAGACATCGATCACAGTTATGAGCTGCCCATCCCCACTGAGACATGCTCACTAAAACCATATGTTTCTCTGTGCTTCAGGAGTCTGTGTGTAAAGAGACATACCTTAATACATTACTGTTCAATAGTTTTGGAAAGAAATTGAGGTCACATAATATTGATCATCCAACATTTATAATCTTACAAATGGCTATTTCTATTTCAATGAAAGTGCCCCTATTATGCTTTATCGAATATTACCTTTCATGCTGTGTGTAATATAGCTGTCTGTGAATGTAATAAAAAAGTTAATGTCTCCCAAAATAAAGAATCAACTCTGAACCGCCTAAACAAGTCGTCAGTAATTCCAGTCTCATTTCTGTGACCTGCAAGTAACGCGGTAACACATTTGCATAATGGTCTTTATTGGCTGCCCGCGTAGAAAACGCCTACTTTGACCCTCACTTTGACCCTGGTTTGTGTGGTTTACATCATGTGGAGAAGACACTGATGTGTTCTGCACTGTAACAGCAAATTAGTGTTATTTTCACTTCAAACGTATGAGTATATGAAGAATCAGTGGTTGGAATTCATTTTTACGATACCACAGCAGTATAATCCCAGCCTTTTGTTGTTTCCTGTCATTTTACTGATGACTGCTTTGTAAATCTCAGTGAGTTCAACGAGGGGTTCGCAAAATGCTTGTCCATGAAAGATGGGTCAGTACCCAGTTTATTTGGACCAACTTGCTTCTCAGAATCACAACCTGTAAGTACTGAGCTTACTGAGCTTTGATTGGTCAGATGGTCCAGTCTGTTGTGATTGGTCTACCGCGTACAAATGTTAGCCAAGCACAAATGTGAATGACTGATAAAGTTGATAAATGTATAAACAAAAATCTTTGATCCATTCTTTATTATTATCCAAGTAATAAGAACATAAGATATTATGCATTAATCGACACAATTGTAGGTAATAATGGGCCCACAGATGATTAGCAGAACTATTTCAGTAAGAGAATAATAACGTGAGTTAGCCGGTTAGCCCAAGAACTACAGCTGCACTGGGATTACACAACATAACACACAAATCTATGTATTTTGAACACTCGATAGAAAATATTAAGAGGGGTTTAGAGAGACTGAAGTGCTTCAAACAAATCATTTGAGAATCATAACCCTTTTAAAGGCCAATGCAGACAAAAATCTTATGCTGGTAAAAATCTAATAGTGTTGCTTTAGTATCATTGATATACTATTATATTTTTGGTAATATTTTCAATTAGATTTTTTAATATATTTTCTGTTTTCACTTTAATTTTAGTTAAAGTTTTAACAATTTTGTTGTGTGATTTGTCATTTTTAATAGTTTTATTTAGGTCTATGTAGTTTTTATTTATTTCATGTATTAGTTTTGGTTCATTTAGTTTTAGTTGTTTTACTACTTCAACTTAATGAGAAATGCTTAAACGAAAATGAGAAATGTTGACTTGGCAACTAGCTGAAATACAATAAGTTTAAGGTTTTTTTTATATTTTATTTTATTTCAGTTAAAGTTTATTTCAAATAATGAAAACATTTTTTAAATGGTTGTAGATTTAGTTTTAGTTAACAATAATAACCCTGTTAAAATGTAAAATGTGCATTCAATTTAATAATATTTTAACAATATTTACTAAACAATCACTAAAGAATTTGAAAAAAAGGAGAAATTCTATACTCGATGAAGACAGAATTAAATTATAAAAATAATTATAAAATAAAACGTTTCTATTTCAAACAACATAAATTATAATTTTCAACATTAATAATGTTTTTAATTGTATATTTGACTGGTTTAATGCAAACTTAAATTGAATTAAAGGGGTCATATAATGCCACTTTTACAAGATGTAAAAAAAAGTCTCTGATGTCTCCAGAGTGTGTATATGAAGTTTTAACTCAAAATACCCCACAGATAAGTTTTTATAGCATGTTCAATTTATACATTTTTGAGGGTGAGCAAAAATGCTCAATTTTTGTGTGTGTCCCTTTAAATGCAAATGAGCTGCTGCTCCCAAGAAGAGGGCGGAGTTTCAAGAGTCATTGTTAGCAGCAGCTCCGATTACCTCACGCACACCCACTGAAAATGTCAGAAACTGTACAGCCTTTTATGTTCAAACCGGAGTCTTACAATGATGGAGAGACTCAAGAAGAAGTGACAACAGGTAGAATGCAACAGTACGTTTCTGAATAGTTAGTTGATGAATTTATGTAGTTGATGTGGAGTTAACTATCTTAAAGTCATTGATTAGCATATTCTGTCATGATAATCTATAAATCGCTCGTGTGGGAACTGTTGTAAGATGCCTACAGAGTCAGAATATATGCTGCATGAAGATAGAACAGGTATAGTTTAGTTTAATTACGGTTATAACTTGTCATGTTATCATCTTACTTTTATGACATGCTATGTTACCTACTGTATTGCAATAACATGGCCTCACCCCTTTGTTGTGTGTTTTCGGGGGCAGGGTTTATGTAAATTTTAAGAAGAAGCTTGTTGTAGTCCTTAGCCATTTGTTGTATTCCTTAAAAAGCAATTTCTTTAAAAGAAAATATCTCCATTTGCATTGATCTTTGAGCGTTGTAACTATTGCAGATGTTGTTTATGCTCAAACAGCAACATTACACACTAACTAAAGTTAAAAAAGTGAACTCATAATCAACCACCCCTTTAGAGTATGTGACCATTAATAGTGCAGTGAATGCTTGCAGAGCTATGAGGAGATGAATGATCATTAACACATAACAAACCTTCTGGACAGTTGTGGTCAGTTCCAGACAGAGCTGAATGATCTTGTTCTTGGTTGAGGCGAAATCACTGATTCCTGTGAGGGGAGTCCTGCAGACAAAGAAAACACAAGTGTAACCTATCCAAATGGTCATGAGGTGATCAAATGATTGTGAAATCTGGTATGTGTTGGTTCAAGCCCAAACATGTAGTATATATGTACGTGTGTGTCTGTATGCCGGCAGTCTGTATGACATCATGAAGAAAAGATTTAAGGTGTTTTGACTGAGCACAAAACCAAAACAATAGTTGGTGAGACAGCTGCCAGTAAAAATGTGACGCTGAAGTTAATTTGCAGTTACAGTGTTTGAAAACCCTGTCAATGACACCTGTACTACAATTCATATCTAGTAAGAAAATACTGTAACGAGCAAAAAAAAATGTTCTTCTGATTATGTTATAAAATTCTTTATAAAACATTCATTTTGGTTGTGGGTTCACTGAAAATGTTCAGTTAACGGTATTTAAAGGTTAGCATAACATTCTTGAAAATTTTATTTGTCAACCTATTCATTTGTTGTTATTACTTAAAAAAAATCTAATTCAAGACATTCGAAAATTTTGGACAAACGTTTTCTCTTAACACTGTGAGAACTTTGAATGCTAATACCATACACCATGTTTTGTTGTATTAACATATTTGTAATAATATTATTATAGTAGTAGCAGTTTTTCCTAGTGTTTACACAGCCTTTACATAACGTTAGCATAATGTTAATGTTCTCTTAACATTGTGAAAATGTTTACTGATTATGAATAACACAATTAAATGGATAGTTCACCCAAAAATGAAAATTCTGTCATTGTTTACTAACCCTCAAGTTGTTCTAAACCTGTATGAATTTCTTTCTACTGCTGAACACAAAAGAAGATATTTTGAAGAATACTGTTAACCAAACAGTTGATGGACCCCATTGACTTCCATAGAAAAAAAAAAATACTAAGGAAGTCAATGGGGTTCATCAACTGTTTGGTTACCAACATTCTTCAAAATATATTATTTTGTGTTCAACAAAAGAAAGAAATTCATACAGGTTTGGAACAACTTGAGGCTGAGTAAATGATGACAAAATTTTCATTTTTTGGGGAAGTATTCCTTTAAGATTTTAATTTAAGAACATTTGTTCCTAACATTTACACATTCTTTGCATAACAGTAGCCAAAACTGTTGAGATGTTAGAAACGTTAGCACAACATTCCTGAAAACCTTCTCTTGATGTAATTTGTCAACTCCGCTAGCATCTCTAAAAGCAAAAAACTTCAATATTCAAATGAATCTATATTGAAGGACATTAAAAAAAAATTGAACACTTTTATCGAATACTAATAACATAAGGACTTTCTTTTAACATTACTTTAAGAAGATTTGTTCCAAATGCTAACACAGTCTAAAAGAAAGAAATTGTGTGTGCATGTGTGTAAATCTCACATACCTGTCAAGCCAGGCCAGCATGCCCTTGGCAGCCCCTATCAGCTCCACCACAGCGGTGAGGAACACGTTAGGTGGTTTGTTTGGACTTCCTCCATCATAAGAAGGATTTTTCCTGCGTTCTGATGCACAGTTGTGCAAGTTATTGGATGCTGCTCGCATCTGACCTAACAGAGTCTTCAAGTTATCAGTCTCCACACCACAGTTCTGCAAAGAAAAAAAAGTCTTACATTAGTCTTCTAAGATCAAACTAGATTTGTACATTCTCTAAAGGAAGTGGTGCTTTTCCGCTCAAAGGTCACTGACACAATGCCAGGGTACTGGGTGTTTTTAGCATGTTGCTATGCAGTTGCTAGGTTGTTTTGGATGGTTGCTTAATGGCCCAAGTCAAAAAAGCCCAATCCCAACTCTCTATTATTTTCAGGTCTGTAGATACCCCTGTGAGAAACACTTTAGTATACTTTTAAAAAGAGTACTACTTATTACTGAAATAAAAATTTTTTAAAAGAATATACTTAAGTGCAAACTGAATGTAATGTTTTTAGACACAGCATGTCAATTGCAATCACTATAAGCTATAATAATAGTCATGCTAAAAGTACCACTAATAAATGCCTAGCTTATCAACTGCTAAAGCAGTTTCCATTTGTTTATCTTCTACTTTAGTGATATGAAATGTGAAGTATCTGGTATTTGTAATGCCATGTGACAGTGGCTTACAGCGCATGGGTCATTCTCACAACCTTTCCAGCTAAAAATCCCATCACGTTCCAGTGCACCAGTCAGAGCCGACGCATGAACATGGTCACTGCCTGACTTCAAAAGAATTCCAGAAAGCTCCTCTCTGCCCTAGACCCAGCCAGACACTGACCAACAGACTGTTTGCATGCTCTTGTCTGCCAAAAAGTGCAGAGACTTTGGCCTGGTCAAAGACAACAACACAAAATACAGGTGTTTGAGAGATATATTAACCTGCACTGAGTTCAGGAATCTTCCTCTGGAATCTTCCCCTGTTGTTTTTGTATTATGATGAAGCTTTAGCTATGATGAGTTCATGATGTCAGAATTCTTAAAGCAATAATAAAGTGTAATCCGTCCTCCAGATATTAATTTCATGCTGCCTTCCTCAAAAATGAGGAGAAGTAATTGTGCTAGAAGTTAGCCGTACGGGCAGAATCTCCCCTGGACCACAGACTCCAGGATGTGTTTAATGTTGAAGAAGTTCAATGCAAATAACACAAAATAGTTTTGACATTACCGAATCTTGGACCATATCTGTTATGCATGTAACAATTGTGATTTTATGTCACAACTGTGACTGTCACAGTTGCGACATTTTATATATCTCAATTTTAACTATATGTAACAATTACGACTTTATATGTCAACTGCGACTCACAAGTTGCGACTTTTTATATCTCACAATTTCAAGTATATGTAGCAATTGCGACTTTGTCACAGCTGCGACTTTGTTGCAATTACAACTTTTTCAACCTGGTCTCATAGGAAGAGACGTACCCGTGGGCACGTTTTCGCGAGACACAAAATTACGTACCGACGAGTACGTCTCGCTGCAGTTTCCGACAGAAACGAACGCTAGAGGCCGGTAAAATGTCGGCCGGGGTCGGATTATGGATTCATAAAGACTCGTTTTTGCGTCTCCTCGCACAATATCATGTCACGACTTCAAAACGCTTCTTACCGGAGTGCCCGATTTGTAAAAGAATGTACTTTGGACTTTCCGGCTCTATGCGTTTCGCTTTTTTTGGCCGTAACCAAGCTTGCTCGGTAGCTCAACCGATACGGAGTTGGACTTACGACGAGGAGTCGATTCCCCCCCTGCCTGGGTACGAATCCCGTGAAAGGCGACTGACAGCAAAAAAAAAAAGAGAGAGCTCAAAGAGAGATCTAAACGAGCTGAAAAACGGATCGCGGACGCTTCTTACGTCACGTTTGCTTTTGTTAACACTATCAGGTAGGTTTAGTCGTAGTGTCGGTGGGAAGTTATTTTAAAACGCAACCAGAGCGCAAATGTCAAATCAAGAACCGCTGGCGATTCGTCATAAAAACAACGTCATAAAAACGTACCGCATTCACCCTATTATCTGCTCCAGCAAAAAAAAAAAAAAAGGAACACGCTTTTAGCGCCACTCAGTGGACATTTCGCAGCGAAACTGCAGCGATATGTACTCATTGGTATGTATTTCGCGACTCGCGAAAACGTGCCCACGGGTACGTTTTCGTCATGAGACCAGGTTGGACTTTTTATATCTGTTGCAGAGCAAGTATGGACTTGCTACTGCCATTACACACACAGAGACGCTGCCACTGTGAGCATGTAAGATATGCTGCTGCTGCATGAATATATATACATAAATCCTGTAGCAGATCTAGACAGGTGGAGCTGGGGGAGGTGGAAGGTTTCAGAGGAACTCTGATAGCGCAATGCAGGACTAGCCTACAGCAAACACTGAACCTGATAATTAAATTTTTTATTTAAATGTGGTAATGATGTGATTGCTTGCAGATTGCATATAAAAGACCTATCTAGAGTTTCATGACTGAAGTAGATATTTCAAACAAGCTAGCATTCCAACTCATCCAATGGCGTTTGGCATCAATGGCATTAGATTTAGTAATCTTGGTGTGGCAGTACTGCATGTGTGCAAACATGAATGAGATTTTGAGAGAAAATTACCAAATTTTCATTTTGGGGGGAACTATTTCTTCAAAGTTCATGGGGTGTGTTATCATCAAGACAGATGTGGGGCGTGACTCTGCCCGGAGGCAGAATGTCTGCCATCTGCAGTTACTAAAACCATAAATATAGACACTTGAAATACCTGAGAGAAATAAATTAGAAGGACAGACAAAGTAGGAGCTAAAAGAATTGATTATAAGACATTCAACATATAAAACATTTTAAAGCATTTCTCAGAGATGATGATATTGTCTCAACCCCCCCCCCCCCCCTTATTTTCACATTCCAAGTAAAAAATGTACGAACCTGTAATTATGAGGCCAACTGTTTTGTCATTTCTTAGTGAATGAGCCAACCATTAAATAAATAATTTTGTAATTATGAGAACTATAGTCACATTGCGAGAAATACAGTCACCTTTGTGAGATGTAAAGTTACATTGTGAGATACACTAGCAATTGTAAGCTACAAAGTCGCTGTCAAGAAATACAGTGAATCACAATTGTGAGATATAAAGTTGAAATTGTGGGATACAAAATTAGTAATTGTAACAAAGTCGCAGCTGTGACAAAGTCCCAATTGCTACACATATAGTTGAAACTGAGATATAAAAAAAAAAAATCGCAATTGTGAGTCACAGTTGCGACATATAAATTGTTACATATAGTTGAAATTGTGATATATAAAAAGTTGTGACATGAAGTCACAATTATTACATATAGCTGAAATTGTGATACATTAAAATTCACATTTGTGACATATAAAGTCACAATTTTTACATAAAGTTGTAACTGTCATGTATAAAAAGTCGTAATTGTGACAAAGTCGCAGCTGTAACATAAAGTCACAATTGTTACATATAGTTGAAATTGTGATATATAAAAAGTCGTAATTGCAACAAAGTCGCAGCTGTGACAAAGTCGCAATTGCTACATATACTTGAAATTATGAGATATAAAAAGTCGCAATTCTGAGTCGCAGTTGACATATAAAGTCGTAATTGTTACATATAGTTGAAATTGAGATATATAAAATGTCGCAACTGTGACAGTCACAGTTGTGACATAAAATCCCAATTGTTACATATAGTTGAAATTGTAATGTATAAAACGTCGTAATTGTGACAGAGTCAGAATTGTTACATATAGATTAAATTTTGATACATAAAAAGTAGCAATTGTGATATATAGTTGAAATTGTAATATATAAAAAAGTCGCAATTTTGACAATCTCAGTCGTGGTTGTTATTTTTCTCTTTGGTGATGTTATGAATTGTTCAGACTCTTCTATCAATAGACATGCAATGGATTCCAGATAAAATAGTGTCCATGGATTGCATATATTTTTGTGTCTTGCTTCTATTCAGAAACATCCCTGTCCGTACAGGAGCCACATCAGAAGTAAAGGAAACATGACCGTGATACTGATTAAACTTATTTATATATCATGGTATTTACAGTATATGTGACTCCAAGGTTCTTCAAATGATACTATGAAATTACAATGTCCAATAAGCATAATTCCATATCCAAAAACCATGGTACTTTACTGAAGTGGAACCGAGCCAGAGAGAGTTGTGGAGTTTAGCACGTCTTAACGCTCATGAACACTATTTTTAAAAATAACCAGAGACCTAACAGATACAGAGCACTAAGATGAGGCTGAGTCAGTCCACTCAGCGGAAACTACTGGAACAATGGCGTGACATATTTTCCTGCACTAGCTTACTGTGTGTTTGTCTCTATGCGTTTGTGTGAGAGAGAGCTGGGCGGGGGGCTCTCTGACAGGTGGGTGGGTCACATCTGTTTCCTGCTCTCCAGGAGATATCTTCCAGAACATTCTACCCAGGAGTGCTATAGCTGACCTCTCACAAAGTCAACACCGCAATGTCTATTCCAGCCTTCGTGCTACAGTTCCTCTGTGGTTCTCTGCTCACTCACTGCTTAGAACAGATGACGCTTAAATATAAACGGAAAACGACTGAGGTAAATCTTTTCTCAACAACATCCTTGTGAACAGCCACCTGGTCTAACAGGTAGAGCATCAACATCCAACATCCAACATCAAACCACAAAGCTTCCTTTTACTCTTTGCTGCAGGCATATTCTATTCTTACAAAGAAACACACCTTTAATGCAATTATGGACGGATGTAAAGGATTAGTTCACCCACTGTTGTCATTTGCTCACCCTCGTAACATATGTGACCCGTGATGGCAAAATGAGTCGCAATGAACAAGTTATCAAAAATGAATTATTGTTATTTTCACATTCTATATTAAAAAAAAAAAAACCCCTTCAAAATGATGTATGATTTGTTGGAATCCAACAAAAAATGAATGAGCTACACCTGTTTGAAGTCGATAGAGTCAGCAAAGTCAATTTTGAGAAAAATCAAGTTATAGTTTTCTGAAGGTTCCAAAACAAAATCACCTAGCTAACCCTACCTTAAAATCCCTGGTAATAACACCAAATTTGTCACAAACCAGTCAAAACCCATATCTATAGGAAGATATTATACTG
This sequence comes from Megalobrama amblycephala, assembly GCF_018812025.1. Taxonomy (NCBI): domain Eukaryota; kingdom Metazoa; phylum Chordata; class Actinopteri; order Cypriniformes; family Xenocyprididae; genus Megalobrama; species Megalobrama amblycephala. The sequence continues at coordinate 4,536,745 of NC_063054.1, forward strand.
TATATTTCACTTTTTTTTTCCCATAATTCTACAATTGTTTGATTAACATAAATGAAACAGACAGCCCATAGCCTATGTTAAGACCTACTGTATCACACGGATCTAATATAATGTTACACACTAGATGGTTTTCCCCGACAGTTAACCAAACGTTCACTTAAGACCAGTGATGGGAATAACGGCGTTATAAATAACGCGCGTTACTAACGCCGTTACTTTTTTCAGTAACGAGTAATCAAACGAATTACTTTTTCTCCCGTTACAACGCCGTTAGCGTTACTGACAAAAAAAATGCCGCGTTACTATAATTGAGCTCACTGAAACGGTTTTCATCCGAGTAAGCTCTCTCTCAGCCATAGGACCTGCAAAGTTTTTTTCTCTGGTGTGTGCTGCGGTTAGTCATACACAAATATAATTTTAAACTGATAATAATGTACGATGCGCTGTGTGTGTGTCTGTCAGAGCATGCGCGCGAAGCGCGAGCTCAAACCAGAATACCCTTTTTGATGCTTGATCGAAAATATGTGAAATTAGTTTTTTTCTAGTCGACTAGTAGTTGTTCATTTAAACTATTAGTTGACTAATCACATTTATATTCATTTAATTTCTTAAATACTGGAGAGAATAAACCATAATAAGGAGCGTTTACATAATATAGGCTATACACTCAAGGGCACGCATAAAGCTTGCCATAAAGAACCGGCAAAAGTAATAATTATGAATGTGACCAAAACAGCAAGGAGGCATTTTAATTGTTTATTAATAAAGTAATGTTTTCTGAATCAGTGTCGGCTGCAAAGATGAAGTTGACATTGCTGATTCTCATTGCTGATCATCTGCTCATATGGACGCGCCTAGAGAGATAACGCACATTTCATTCGGATTAGGCTATATAATCAGAGTAGCCTCTTTCTTTTCGTGTTTAATTACTTCATTTTCGTTAAAGTAGATATTTCAAGCATTCTATAGATATATTTCTCATATCTGCGAGGCAAGCAGCCTCTGAGTTTCGGTTCATTTAGCCTATAAGACGCGCTCCAGTTCACGCGCCAGTGATCGCGCCCGCGCCTCCATGTCATGATTTTATTGTCTGCTATATTTACTTGTTATATATTAAATCCAAGCAATTGGTTGATGAAACGTTGATTAAAATTAAGATACAATTTTTACAAAACGAAATTCACTTTAAAGAGAGGCTTTCTATAAAACAAAACTGTTTAATTTCATGTCTGACCCACTCCATGTCTCCCGATATATTTGCGCATCTTACTCACGCTGTTCACGTTTCATAATCGAATAAATGGATTTAAAACATAACATAGGACTATTTAAACATAAATATGAAACTACGTTTTCTTTAATGGCTACCAACACAGTACAGAGAAATTTCATGTCGTGAGCAAGAGCAGATCATGAGTCAGGAGTCGCATCAAGAATAATTTATTCTTAGACTTATATGTAATATTGGGGGCATTCAATTTATTTGGCATATTTTTATTTTTTTAAAAGTAACGCAATAGTTACTTTCCCTGGTAATTAGTTATTTTATAGTGATGTAACTCAGTTACTAACTCCGTTACTATTTGTGAGAAGTAACTAGTAACTATAACTAATTACTTTTTTAAAGTAACGTGCCCAACACTGCTTAAGACAATGTCAAGATACCATGTGCATGAATACTCGCCAAGACAGGTTTTTTTTTTTTTAAATAGGCTACTGTAATTCTTCTGTGTATGTGTATATTTCAGGATTGCGGCATCTTTGTGCGCGCGCTTCGGATCTCTCAGTCAGCGCGAGTAAGATTATTTTTTTTACATCAGCATGAGTTTGAAAATCACATTTCATCGGTTCAGACTCATGCCATCGAGAATTCGCTATAAATATTTGGAATATGGAAGTTGGAATGCTGCGTTTAACAACAATACTAAACTTGTGCTGAGGGGAAGAGCGAGTCGTGGAGAACTGACCAGAGAAAATTGGCATTTTTCATGGACAAAGAAAAGGTACTCCTCTCAGAAAACGTACAAATAAAGATACTTTTAGATGTTTAATTGCTATTTGGAGCATTGGGATCACTAGACGAGGACTTAATGAACGAATATTTGTGAAAACCTCAATTTCGACCAAAACTGCCATTTTTCATTTGTTTTGCCTGTAGGTCGAAATTAGCCCTTGAGCAACCCGACTCATTTTGCCAGCATGGCTCACATATGATGACCAAACTCCAAAAAAACAAAAAACAAATAATGATACACCGATATTGTCTTGATCTTATCTAGTTTAGTTCATAGTCATGTTCTGTTTCAGTGTCTTGTTCTGTTTAGTTTCTAGTCATGGTTCACACCTGTTTCCTGTTCCGTTGATTATCTTTCCTTGTGTATTTAAGCCCTGGGGGTTCATTTACATGGCAATGATGTACGAAAGAAAAAGTGTTTCCTTTTTCTTTTCTTTTTTTGCGTACAGATGACAACATTGTCAAAACGATCCCTGTTCACAAGGATCCGCGAAAACGTCTGTATTATTTATGTCCAGGCCAGTAGTTGATGTCACTTTGTTAAAGAAACACTACGTGCTTATAGACTGCATAATACGCATGCGCATGATATCACTGTTTTCACAAATTTGCATTTTTGTAGTTTGCACTGAGATGATAATCGTTTTCAAAAACCTTTTTTTTTTTTCTTTTCTTTTTTTTTTTACGTTTTCAGGCCCCCAAAATGCCGTTGTCATGGCCAAAATGCATAAAAAGTTTTACATTTTTAGTTAAAAACGGTGTTGTGTAAACAGCCCCTCAGTTTTCCTCAGTTCAATGTCTTGTGTTAATGTTTATGGTGGTTGTGTTTTCTCTTCTGTATTTATTTATTAAACTCTCATTAGAGTATTAGTAGACTGTTAGGTTACAGTTAGGTGTTAGGGTAAGTAGAAATGACATGTAGTTGAATAGTTACTTATAGTCAGTAAAATGTCTGTTGTGGGACATTCAAAATAAAACGTTAGCAGATATTAAGCAGACAGTTTACTAATACTCTAATGAGAGTTAGTTGACATGTAGTTACAAAGTTACTTATAGTCAGGGATGGGCAGTATTTATGATACATGTATTTAAAATATGTATTTCAAATACAAAATAATATTTTGTAATTTGTATTTGATAGGGTTGATGAAAATGGCTTTGTATTTTGTATCAAAATACTTTAGTGTTTTGTATTTTTGTATTTTTAAAATACTGTAAAATACTTTGTAAGAAGTCTACATGATGACATCATAAAATTGCGGCCTCTGATTGGTGCTTACTCAATAGTTTGCTGAGACTTGTTGAGATCAGAACAGAAAATTGATCCATATGGAAGAAGGTGGTCAAGAAACGTGCAGGCTGCACCATCAATTTTTTGCATGAATTGCTATAATTTTTATCAGTTCATGTTAAAGTTTTGGTGTTCATTTTGGTAGCCTAGGCTAAATAGTATACCAATGTTCTTGAAAACTATTATACTGAGCAGCAGCCCCTATATTTATGATTAAAAATCAAATGATTAATTGGTTAAAAACTAGTTGCTATGAATACAGGTGCTGTCACTTGTCTTCTTATAAATGAGTTGTTGTCAGTGAGTGTTGCTGATGCAAAGTAGGCCCTTCATTACCAAACACCAAGTAACTAAATTAGGATACATTAAATTAGGATACATAAATTAGGAGTCATTTGCAAACATTATACTGTTGGTTACTTTAAAACTAACCTTCATCTAAGAGATCACAGGTATATATGAATATTTGATCTGTTAAAGACACAATATGTAAATTTTCGCCTCTAAAGATCGTGATGAGTTGTAAGGTGTACTATATTGGTTATTTACCAAATTTAATTGATTTTTAGTTGAAATTGGATGTTTATAGGCTACATTTCATTTAACTGTGTCTCACTTCATGAGGGTGAGTAAATCAATGTTTTGGGTGAACTTTCCCTTTAAGACACATTTGATGAAGTTACATATAAGCTTCCTTATTGAAAGTACCATTTGAATGCACAAACAAATTGCACAGAAAAATGGAGATAGAACAGAAAGTGTCTCATCGGTGTCTCTTCATGGTGCAGTCTCCTATTATAAAGTCCTGTGTCAGTCTCCTATCCTGAAAGAGTGGTCTCTGAATGGACACAGTGGACACTGTTTGTTCCAACTGACCCTCCCTATTCATATCCACCACAATGTTGGGACAGAGCGGCAGCTAGCACCGGTTCTGTGATAAGAATCAGCACTGCCTACAACTTTGGGTTTGCTAACACACAAAAACACATTCTCAGTTTAATATAGGCAGAATGTTCCTCTAGTCCACCATGAGTTTTTAAGGTGCACTTTCTGGTCATTAATACTGTCTGAGAGGGAAAAAAAGAGAGCGGAGGAAGTCAAGAAGAAATTTTGGGAAGGAAGCGAGACAGAACAGCTGATCGGAATGCCTGGGAAATCTCTGCTTTCCTGTTCATGGCAATCTCCACCTATAACACAGCTCATGCTGGGGAGAAAGTTCTCTTTGAATGTTAGAGGAGGCCATTTGTGTCAGAATGCTTAAGCTACTTGTGTCCAAACAGTTCTTGATTGTCAACAGCTTTATGTGGCCTGATTAACAGTAAAATAATACGGTCATTTTAGAGGCATATCAGGCTCTTCAGAGAAAATTATGTGCTTGGCTATGGTCACTTTGGCAATGCTTGGAATAGCACACTACAGTAGCAAAGACCCGCCCCCCTTAGTTACTGTTGCTTTATCTGACAAGCCATGGCACTGTCACGCCACACAGAGTGAAAAATACATTGTGGAGCAAAGAGGACACTGACAACATGTCGACAGATAAGACAGAGTAGGTTACTTATGATATTAAACAAAGTCCCAGCTTTCAAATTGTGTAATTTTTTAAGAAATTGGAACAATAAAAAACATTTTATGTCATGACAGATTGCTGTAGCACCTCAGCTCAAGTGGCTCGTGAACCGACCATCTCTTCCTACCAGTTAATTCATAGCATCAAATAAACATGAATGAACATGAGAAGGAATGTTGTTTCAAACGCGGAAAGATGTCAATACACACCATTTTTCAAGTTCAAGTCCACCGAGGTTAATCTTCTAACTCCTAACTGCTTTGTTGGACAAAATGGCTGATTCGGCGTTATGATTGGTTAGATCGCTTGTCAATCAAACTTCAGATTTTTTTTTTTTTACTCAGAATTACCTTTTTTATTTTTATTCTGAGACAGAAATATACAGAAGCCCCCCACCCCCAAAAAGCATATTGTGGCCACAAATTAACAATTCGTTCCCACGACTTACTAATACGTCAGTGTGTTTTATTAATTCGTACCCTCATTTTAAGTAAATCGTGCACACTATATAATAACTTATCCCCTCGTTTTAGTAATTTGTGGCCACGTTGTAATAATTCATTACCTTGTTTTAGTTAAGTCAAAATGAGGGAACGAATTAGTTCAGCTTGGCCATGATTTACTAAAATGAGGGAATTAATTAATAACTAATGGGAACGAATTTCTAATTCGTGGCCACAATTTACTAAAACAAGAGAACAAATTTTTAATTCGTGGCCACGATATATATTTTTTGTTTGCATTTCATGTGCGTGAGCTTCTATAAAACTGACATATTAATGGTTTGACACTGTTGTGCAGTACATATGCATTTTATTTATGGATAGCATATGTATAGATTTGTCAAAATTTGCAGTATACTACAGAACTTTTCATTTCCAATATGATAAAAATGACAAATGACTTTTCATTTCCAATGTGATGAATTAATCTGATGATTCAAAACAAAAGATTCATAAAGCTTCGAAGCTTCATGAAGTAGTGTTTTGAAATCGCCCATCACTAGATATTGTTGAATAAAGTTGTTATTTAGTTTTTTTGCTGCACAAAAAGTATTCTCGTCGCTTCATAACATTAAGGTCGAACCACTGTAGTCACATGAAATGTTTTAAATATGTCTTTAGTACCTTTCTGGGCATTAGAAAGTATTAAATATCTTGCTGTCAATGGAGGCCTCACTGAGCCATCGGATTTCATAAAAAAAAAATCTTAATTTGTGTTCCGAAGATGAACGAAGAACTTACGAGTGGGGAACGACATGAGGGTGAGTAATTAATGACAGAATTTTCATTTTTGGGTGAACTAACCCTTGACGTAATATCAACTTTTTTGACTCCATTTAAACATTTGATTGGTTCTGCCAAGACATTTTTACACATTAGTCGATTTTACATATTAGTCAATAACTATTCTTTCAAAATAATAAATAAAACAGAAGCATTTATATATGCCTATATGTATATGATTGGACAAGATCCCTCTCAAAAATCTAATATGTGGCTATGTGGCAGTAAAAGGGCATCTGATTGGATGGGAGTGAGCTGTTGGGCAGATAAAGTACTGACCAATGCACAGAAGGAGATCCACAGCCTCCAGAATCAGCTCCTGATGGCCAACGCGAGGTCACCGCCAGCTCCTCCAGATCCTGATGTGAAATCTTCAGAAGCTGCTCTCCATCTATCTTCTCTCTCTCAAAGTTAGCAACATACTGCTGGAGACTGTCGTCCAGCCCTGAGGAGAGACAGAAAGTGAGAATGAGGGAGACAGAACACAAAGAAACTCTTTCAGGGAGTGAGTGTGGATCCACATGTGTTTTGACACCACAAGTGTCAGTGCAAACATTGAGACACTGAGTCAATATAAGACATTTGCACTAGGCCTGAAGAGTCCCGCTCCTTAGGGTTTCTCATGTACAAGTGCCAGTTACCTGATCTGAGAACAGAGCATTGTAATATAGTAAGAACTATGAGATCACACCACTGTCCTCTAGCTGGAATGATGTCTCTTGGCAACTTTGCCTGTTTGATTGTGTGATTTCCCAGCGCAAAATTACCAGCTTAACTTTTTCCAACATATGTAAGGCTTGGCATGAATGAGTGCATATCACAAACCTGTCAAAACCAAGTCTGGGCCATATTTCACCTCAAAGTTATATAATAAAATTATATGTAAATAAAAAATAAAAGAACATTATATAAAATAAGATAAATATAATAATTAAAGCTGCTGTCCGTAACTTTTTTTTTAACCGATTCACAACGGTAAGCTTGTAATAATGTTTTTACGTCACGTCGGTAATGTCATTACGTTACGTCTGTAAACAGAAAGAAGGAGTCCCAGCTAGCAGGCTATATTTATAGGATTATTTATAGCATTTTCTCACAGCAGCTGGAATAATTAAACTTATCATTTTGATGGCTGATTGTAATCCAGAAAGATCCACAGTCATCAGTGACAATTGGAGATACACCTGTAGTCAAAAGCAAAAGACTGTGGAGTGGCTACAGAAATTGAAATATACAGGTAACGCTAACACACACTAAATGCACATAGTCACGCAATGCTGATGTTGTTAGCATTAACCATTTTGAGAACAAAGTATAACAATAATAACCATTTGCATGGTTTGGCGTGATCCGAGCTGAGAGATCGTTAGATTTAATCACTATTAGCAGCATGATTTATGCTTTTTTTTCTCTGTTGGTCAGAACATAAGTGGCAGATTTATTACTTACTCCTTCAGATGACATTTTCTGGTGAAAATTCTTATTTTGGACATACTTCCAAGACTTAGAATCTGTGATTCTGAAGTACAGTATCCATACCGATGTGGTGGTGACTGACAGCAAACATTAGATTCATCCGTGCTGAGGAGCCGTGCCAATGCACAACCCACGTAAAAATGATAATTTTCGCAATGATAACTGTGAAAATAACTGAAATATTTCAGTTAATAAAATAACTTCAATTGCAGGTTTCAAACAGAGATGGCGACAAAAGAGGCAAAACTTACGGACTGCAGCTTTAAATATATACATAAATAAACACATAAATAAAATTATTATTTCATTATTTTAATGACAGTTAATTACATTTCCTCCCTTATTTCACATTCATAACTGTAACCCCAAAAATAAGATTTAAATTGTAAAGTATTCATCATTGTGTATGTTGTTTTGCCTTTATGCTGATTTTAATGAAGTATAGGCCTAAATTGTATTTAAGTAATTAGAATCCTTGCCGAAAATAATGAGAATAAGAAAATCCAAAAGCAAAATATACAGACAAAGTAATAAAAAAATGCAATTAATCATGCCCAATGACCTGTGCGAAAATTGCACAAGGATATTCTTACCAAGTGAGCAATTCATACTTGAAATATCACCTTCATGTTTAATTTAATTGTGACTTAATTAATTACATGTTTAATTCATGTAATTAATCTGATTAAAGTTTGATTGACAGCTCTAGTCACAATGCAAAATGATCCTGAGAAATGATCATGTAAAATAAGATTTGTTAAAGTTGTAAATAAAGATCATTGAAATACGTTTTACAAGAAAATGTCAGTCTTTCTATACTTCAAAATTTCACATTTAATTCAGTGTATTACTTGCCATTTCTTTGTTTGTTTTATAGCAATTTCTGAGAGAAAATTGTTTCAAACTAAATCCTACACCATTTTTTTTTCAGCATAGATTTTTCAGCATTTTATCTAGGATAGAAATGACCTGGACATGTTTTGGAAAGATTCACCCCGGTTTGATTCATTTGAATGCATTTCACTGGAAGGCTGAAGACTTACAGTACTGTGCAAACCAAGTCTGAAAAGACACAGTTAAAGCTTTTTAGCTGAAACTCTTGTCTGAAGCAGGGGAGGTGAGCTCAAAACACCCTTTTGTCCACTGTTTGCGTGACTGCAGTATGAAAAAGTGGCTCTTTGTGGGGGGTAGACGGCCCTTTTAAAATCAAAGAGAAAGTGAGAAAAGGAGGCAAAGAGGGGTCAAAGGGCAAAGTTAGGGACTCCTGAATACCCTCCACCCTCAACGCCCCTACTGAGAGACAACAGCTGCATTTTCTGAGCTCAAAAAGAGAGACACAGTGTCAATGGAACCGGCAGAGAAAAGCTGCCACATACGAGAAAGTGTCAGCAATAATGGTCCATCAATTTAGTGAGAGCAAACTAACTTCAGCTTTTGTTATCTCTAATTCTCAGAGTATTTCTGTGTTAAATAATCTGGCAAATCTAAAGGGATGCAGGCATGTGCCGTTCAGTGTGATTGACATGCACATTTGGTGATGAAGTGTCTGTAAACTGGTGAAATGATGAAGTGAAAAAGCAGGTTATGTTTCTGACAGAGGTAAAATCTCCAAATAAGAATCAGAATAATTTTGAAAGAAGTCTCCTATGCTCACCAAGGCTGCATTTATTTGATCAAAAATACAGTAAAACTGTAACATTTTGAAAATGTTCACAATTTAAAATAACTGCTTTCTATTTGAATATATTTTAAACAAATTTATTCCTGTTATGGCAAAGCTGAATTTTCAGCAGCAATTACTCCACTCATCAGTGTCACAGGCTCTGTCTATTTTCTATTTCCAGCTCCTCCAGTCATAGGGTTTTGACAGTCTCACGGTTTATAAGAGAAAGTTGAAGAAAACAGAAGATAAAAGCGGATGTCTTTGGGTGGAGATCTGTTTACATGAGCACATGCTCTGCATGCCTTCACATCAAGCATTAAAAGAATAGTTCACCCAAAAAAGATAATTCAGATCCAAAAAATTACCAGAAAACACCATATAAGCCTCATAAATGTAACCCATTCGATGCATCTCATGATTCATTCCAAGTCTTCTGAAGCCACAATAGCTTAAGTGTGAGGATTTCAAGCTGTTATTAACTGAAAATCTTTTCCTCTGCCACAGCATGTCATATCAATATAAATAAGAATGATAAAATAATGATTGTTCAGGTGAACTGTCAATAAGATGAACTGTCTTTTTAAGACAAACTAATAAGTGGAAGCTACCATGAAAAGATTTCTCTTAAAAGCTGACCAAAATAAAAATCCTCAAGAGGGTTCCATGTGACAACAACTTCTAATCTTGTTTTGAAAAATGCCTCAGATATAAACCCTTACCCGTGTGGGTATTTAGCTGAGATAATAATGCTCCCAGTACAGTACTCATGCTGTAGCGGTAAGGAAATCTGGCTATAAAAGTTGGCTGCTTTAACTATTAAGGCCTCAGGTCTATTCACGCTGTGCTGCTACATGGTGGGAAAGAGCAAAGACTTTAGATACAAAAAGACAGTGCACGCATATTACTATGAATAGGAGAAAGTGCAACGCACAATATGGCAAAATAAGACCCTCCTTCTAAACAAAAGAGCCAATCACCGATTGGTAAAATCTTTGCATCACCACAGCTGCCATAAGAAGCTCTGATTGCTATAGAAAAAGTCAGTGTTCTGAGATGCGCGCTTATAACTGCATATGCGCATTGGCGGATCTAGCCTGAAAAATGTGCTTTTTAATTCTATTTGTGCATAAGAAACAACATTTATGAGAGATTTCAAATATGACATTTAAAGGTGCCCTCGAATGAAAAATTTAATTTATCTTGGCATAGTAAAATAACAAGAGTTCAGTACATGGAACTGACATACAGTGAGTCTCAAACTCCATTGTTTCCCTCCTTCTTATATACATCTCATTTGTTTAAAAGACCTCCGAAGAACAGGCGAATCTCAACATAACACCGACTGTTATGTAACAGTCGGGGTGTACGCCCCCAATATTTGCATATGCCAGCCCACGTTTCCAACATTATAAAAGGCATTAGACAAGGGCAGCCAGTATTAACGTCTGGATGTGCACAACCAAATCATCAGACTAGGTAAGCAAGCAAGAACAATAGTGAAAAATGGCAGATGGAGCAATAATAACTGACATGATCCATGATAACATGATATTTTTAGTGATATTTGTAAACTGTCTTTGTAAATGTTTCGTTAGCATGTTGCTAATGTACTGTTAAATGTGGTTAAAGTTACCATCGGTTATTACTGTATTCACGGAGACAAGAGAGCCGTCGCTATTTTCATTTTTAAACACTTGCAGTCTGTATAATGCATAAACACAACTTCATTCTTTATAAATCTCTCCAACAGTGTAGCATTACCCGTTAGCCACGGAGCACTATCAAACTCATTCAGAAATCAGAAGTAAACAATATAACAGTATACAATACTCACATAATCCGACGCATGCATGCCGCATGCATGACGAACACTCTTGTAAAGATTCATTTTGAGGGTTATATTAGCTGTGTAAACTTTGTTAAGGCACTGTTCAAGGCAAGCGCGAGCTCTGTGGGCGGAGAGCACGGGATTTAAAGGGGCCGCAGCATAAAATCGGCGCGTTTATAATGATGCCCCAAAATAGGCAGTTAAAAAAATTTATTAAAAAAAAATCTATGGGGTATTTTGAGCTGAAACTTCACAGACACATTCAGAGGGACACCTTAGACTTATATTACATCTTTTAAAAACATAATCTAGGGCACCTTTAATCGTAAGCTTGGTGAACAGCTTTGGAGAATTTGATGTTTCCTCATTCAAAGAGATGGGAGCTGTACTTGCATGAATGAAATAGATGCCCGAGAGAGGTGTTTCAATTACCTGCCTTAAAGGAATAGTTGACCAAAAAATGAAAATTATCCAATAATTTACTCACCCTCAACCCATTCTAGGTGTATATGACTTTCTTCTTTTAGCTGAACACAATCACCCTGGCTCTTCCCAGCTTTGTAATGGCACTGAATAGTGCCCAAGTTTTTGAAGCTCCAAAAAGCACATCCATCCTTCATAAAAGTAATCTCCAGTGGGTAAATAAAGGCCTTCTGAAGCGAAACGATGGGTTTTTGTAAGAAACATATCCATATTTACAACTTTATAAACTATAATCACAGTCGAGTTAATGCGGAAACGGTGACCTGACCTGAAATATGATGTATGACGTAGACGTAGCTTAAATGTGCCCTAGAATTAAAAATTTAATTTATCTTGGCATAGTTAAATAACAAGAGTTCAGTACAAACTCCATTGTTTCCTCCTTCTTATGTAAATCTCATTTGTTTAAAAGTCCTCCGAAGAACAGGCGAATCTCAACATAATACCGACTGTTCCGTAACAGTCGGGATCATTAATATGTACGCCCCCAATATTTGCATATGCCAGCTCATGTTCAAGGCATTACACAAGGGCAGCCAGTATTAACGTCTGGATCTGTGCACAGCTGAATCATCAGACTAGGTAAGTAAGCAAGGACAACAGTGAAAAATGGCAGATGGAGCAATAATAATTGACATGATCCATGATTTCATGTTATTTTTAGTGATATTTGTAAATTGTCTTTCTAAATGTTTCGTTAGCATGCTGCTAATGTACTGTTAAATGTGGTTAAAGTTACCATTGTTTATTACTGTATTCACGGAGACAAGAGCCGTCACTATTTTCATTTTTAAACACTTGCAGTCTGTATAATTCATAAACACAACTTCATTCTTTATAAATCTCTCCAAAAGTGTGTAATGTTAGCTTTAGCCACGGAGCACTATCAAACTCGTTCAGAATCAAATGTAAACATCCAAATAAATACCATACTTACGCGATTAGACATGCTGCATGACAAACACTTTGTAAAGATCCATTTTGAGGGTTATATTAGCTGTGTGAACTTTATGCTGTTTATGCTGTTTAAGGCAAGCGCGAGCTCCGTGGGCGGGGAGCGTGAGGAATTAAAGGGGCCGCAGCATGAATCGGTGCATAGTTAATGATGCCCCAAAATAGGCAGTTAAAAAAATTAATAAAAAAAAAATCTATAGGGTATTTTGAGCTGAAACTTCACAGACACATTCAGGGGACACCTTAGACTTATATTACATCTTGTAAAAAAACTTTCGATGGCACCTTAAAGCTTAGGTGAGAATTGACTAACGCAGAAGCGCAGAGCAAAACAAAACGCTGGTCACAAATTAGAAGTCTAAAACGAGAAGTTTTAGAGAAAAATGCCAAACCACATGAACACCATATTTCCTAAAGCATACATCGGGTGAATTAAATATGGATATTTTTCTTCAAAAACTTGGCCACTATTCAATGCCATTACAAAGCTGTGAAGAGCCAGGATTTTATTTAATTTAACTCCAATTGTGTTCGGCTGAAAGAGAATAGTCATTTACACCTAGGATGGCTTGAGGGTGAGTAAAATATGGGATCATTTTCATTTTTGAGTGAACTAATCCTTTAAAGAGACTATTCCTTTAAAGAAACAGGCACTGCAAACCCCCCTAATCATATCCACTGACCCCACTCACATCCAAATGACTAACAAGCTTGAATGTGCCATATTAGAGAGCCGAGGAACCTGAGTTTCATTTACAAATGAGAGAGTAGAGTGCCTCTCTTTCCTCCATGGCCTGTCTTTCCCTCCCCATCCCCTTTCCCAGTGGAGTCTCTCATTGACAGAGCTGGCCTGCTTCCCTGAGAGACCAGCGCTGAGAAAGTCAGCTTGTGTACAAAAGGCAGTAGCAGTGTGTATTTCCAAAGCTTTCCTACTGAGCCTTTGGAGACCTGAAGAATGTTTATTGTTCTCCGTGTGCGACTGAAACTCTTCCAAGATTCCGAAACGGTCCTGAGCGTTACGCTTCCATATCTAGACCTGCATGAATCATACGCCATTCCATTTTTTGCCCTTTAGTAGAAGTCTAAGAAGGGAAATATGCAAACAAAATATTTTCACCTAAAACAAAGCATGCATCACACTGAGGACTTTGCTAGAATGATGTCACAGTCTGTCTGCCCTCCTGCCTGGTCAAAGTGGATCCACAAATATCTTCATTTCAAGAGCAAATTAATTCATTTGTACCGCAACCACATAAAGCCAGCTTTATCTTGCACTTTAACCTTTCATTGAATAACCATTCAAATGCCTTCCTGGTTGAAAATCCAAGCTATATTTACATTAGGCAGCACAACAAAGAAATAGTATTACAATACTCCAGCTGCACTTTTCTTTGTAGTCCAGAAACACACTCTACGCAAGTATGCTAATTCAGACATGAATGCTATTACCAACGTAATGGAAGTGTGTAGCATTGTTGTATACTTACAAGTTTTACAAACCTCGCTTCTCAGTGGGTCGATAGATTTACCTTCAAATGTATGTGACATTAAACCAGAGTGTTATTATTCACATGACTTATTTTTTCCTAATGCAAAGCGCAAATCCCACCTCACCAAAATCATGATCACAACAAACAGTAATGTTCTCTCTCACAACCTAGCTAAGAGGGTACGTTCTCAAAACTTTGGCTTAATGTTCTAGCAAGGTTTTCTAAAAGTTCTGAACAAATATTCTTCAGTAACTTTAATAGAACATTCGATCAAAGTTATATAGTTATATGTTCTCAAAAGCTTAGCACAAAACATAACATCATTTAGCACACCGCTAGTTGTTTAGCTTCATAGCTTAGCTTATAACCTATGCAAATTTTCAGTTATATTTATATAGTTTCTATATAAATTATACATGTTTGTTTGATCGGGCATGTGGTCTTAGACAGACTCGACTCAACAGGTGGACCGAATTGTTGCTTAGCTCACTGTCTTGCGAAGCTAAAACTGACTTCACATAGTATCCTTTGGAATGATGAAGAGCCATCACTGATAAACTTCAAGTTTTTGTTTTTTGACAAAAGTCAGTCCTGCTTTTTAGCAATAAATAGCACAAAACTGTTCACTATCAGTACAGTCTATTTTGCTTGGCTGGCCTTGTCATTTACTAGCATTGTTTAGCTAGCCTTCACTACAGTCAGCTCTTCATTGTGGACACGTGCTTAGTTGTCTGAGCTGTGAATAAGTGAAGTTTGGCACACATTCCACAGCTTGGGGGGTCAATAGAGGGAATGTTTGCTCCGCCCCTCCTCACCCACTAAAAACAAGTGTGCGCATGGAAAGCAAGAGTGGATGAAAGAAACATTTGGTGCATTTAGTGTCCCTTTCAATGGTGACATGACATCAGTCTTTTCCATTGGCAGGAGATGAGGGACAACAGAGGCAGTATTGGGGGGTGGGGGAGAGGGAAAGGGATGGAAAAGAGAATTTCCTCCATCCAGACCCTCCAGAACTCAACAAATCGACCACATAGTCGTGCTGTTCCTGAAGCTCTGCTTGTGTATACTGGGGTAATTCCAGCAGTGACATAACAGCTTCCTGTTTGAGAGAGTTTGAGCTCATTGAGACTCAATTATCCTGATAGTACCTGAATAGGACTGTTGAATAGGAATACTCTATTTTTGTAAAGCTTTAGAGGGGTCATGTAATGAAAAACATGATTTATTTCACATGCGAAATGGTTTGCCAATTATAACAGAAGTCATTTACATACATACAAAT